>NC_064923.1:461662537-461965568 GCF_023897955.1 Schistocerca gregaria
ACTACAATTATTTTCTCATTAACTGTAGGTGTATTACAATCCACCAACTATGGCTATATTGAAAGCTTAATTAGGCAGAATTCAGAGGTTGGAGAGCAGTGTGCATGTAACTGCACTGGAGGTAGCAGGAAGAGGAGGAGGAGGGTGAGGAGGAGATTAGGGTGTAACGTCCCGTCAACAACGACATCATTAGAGACTGAGTGGAAGCTCGCATTAGGGAAGGATGCAGAAGGATATCGGCCGTGCCCTTCTTCAAAGCAACCATCCTGGCATTTACCTTAAGAGACTTTGGGAAATCACGAAAAACCTGAATCACTATTGGCGATCGCGTATTTAAATCCTCGTCATGCCGAATTGGAAACTAGTGTTGCCCTGAAGTCAGGTCAGGTGAGTTTGATAGATCAAGGAAGTGCGGCTGGCCTTGAATGACACAGTAATGGCACAAAGGTCGACATGGCACGCAAACTGCACGTAAACTGCTTCTTACTATAACAGTGCGTACCTTGTCAGTTAGGTTTCGTCTCTCCAAAGTCTCTCAGAGCCGACCAACATAAAACTTTATCAGACGCGATTGCTGAATTTAGTTTAAGAACTAATCTCACCACAGGAAAATATTCGAAATATTTTACTCTGAACTACTTTAAGTATTTTTAAAACCTCGGTAATAGCTGCAGTTCAAGACGTAACATTATCCATGAACATATAAAATAACTCGCAGGAACTTAAATTATTTCCTAAGAAGGTGGCTCTTTGAAACTACTTGCTGAAATATTCATCGGAAGATTCTCATAAAGCATCAGAATGACTTATGTAACTCTCTTTGCTGGAAGGTATCCTCATCGATTAACAGCCACGAAGTTGGTGTGCTACATGTATTCATCCTCTCCCCATCTCTCCGTCTGTCATAGCTACAGACTTCTGCCGTTTTCATCATATCGTTTGCGAGCACCTATACACACCTCTTGCACACCGTATAATTCTTTTTCTATATTTTACAGATCTGCAGCCTTTATACTCGTATTACGACCTTGTTTTCAGTGCATTGCAAGTCTCATTTGTCTGCTCGAGCAGCGTCGCTTGTGAGAAGTATTTTTCATTTTTAATATCCTGCATAGCAGTGTCGTTACGGTCGCAATGAAAAGACGCTAGACCAAGGACCAAGCCTCTGCAGACCCGTTATTATTCACCCTCGCGTTATTGACTGTGACTCTGGCAGAATTATTAAGCAATGAGCGTTGGAAAAGTTCGGACTCTTTGGATAGCGGACGGCCAGTGAAGCTGTTCCCTTCATTAGAAGAGAATATCGGGTTACAGGGAACGAAAATCGAAATTATGGTTATTTTGTTTATTGCCGCATACTTACTGAGAATGTAACACAAACAAAAATGAGACATTTAGTTTAGTTATGCCCAAGTCAGGGGACGTGGGGAAAGTTCTTCCTATCGACAGAGAGAAACCTAGCATTCACTTATTTTTCGACATCGACTCCTTTTATGTCGCTTTGTTAAACTCCATTCAATTAGGATATTGCGTTAATTGAGTGCACTTCTGGAGGATTTGTTAAACATCCACCTAAAGTTGCCATAACATATTCAATCGACTCAAAACAGCTTTAAAACAGTCTTTTCTCCTATGTCAGAGTACGTGGACGTCTTATTGTGAAACATTTGCTGAAAAAGCAGAATCTTAAAGCAATACGCACTTCAAACAACCACTAGCGTTATCACCTCTAGCGGCCGGTGCATTGTCTTCGAGGAAGACGATTTTATTTTTATTTGGGAATCCAAGAATCACTCATGGATTTTTTCAGCCTTTTGTTCATAACTAACTGCAAAGTTTATTTATTGGTTTACGTTTTTGAAGGTAACATGTGAGTAGAATCAAATTAACAGAAGAAAAAATTTCACTAATAAACCTCAGAGTAAACATATACCCGGTGTTTGAAGATAGTATTTCTACACTTCCTTAAAAGCTAGCAAATGTGGTGACACAAATAAATATTATGGAGTGAGTAGACAACATGACAAATTTGATATATAAAACATTCTCTCGTCAGTTCAGGATAAAATCCTTTCCACGATTTCCACCACTGTCTTCGTCAGGAGCAACTGACTGTCAAAACTGCTGCTGTGGTGGCGAGAGGCTTGTTCGCAAGACAAGTGTGGATTTCTGTGCGTAGAGGAATTTCAGATAACTGGAGGAAATAATTCAAGTAAACAGTTTCCGAAGTTTATAATCAAGGAGAGAGTATGTGGGGTAAAAACTACTTACAATATCACGAGGAATGTTTACAACAACAGTATTTTATATAACAGTCTTAAAATGAAGCTGAATGTGTACAGTCAATAATTCCTTAGCTAATAATCAGAAAATGAAGCACTGAAACACAGTGCTGAAACCAAAGTGCCTGCATGTAAGAGATGAGTGGTACTAAATTTTAAAGTAGATAAACTATATTATAAAACACAGTAAAAAAGACAATAGACTAAATGGGTTTTCTAAAGATAACAGGCGCCTGTAAAAAGAGATATTACTATTAAGCATGGGGAAAACAAAAAAAACAGGTAAGAAACAGGACACTGACGTTAATTTATCGTTTGTATGGAATACAGAGCAATAGCTCTAAAAGCTTTGGAAAAAGAAGTCAGCAACAAGACGGAATCAAAGGGCTGTGAAATGCTTACAAAGAAACATAAGAAGACAATATGAAGAAGAAACAACAGGAAGGAGAAGTTTTATATTTTGAATATGAAAGACTGTAAAATTTCGAAACAGGAAAGTTGACTTCTTAGCGGACTGCAACCACGTAAAAAGAACACTGTGTAATTATGGAAGCATACTACCGAAAAGGTAGAGAAAGCTACGGAGTGCGTGCTGAGTTCTTAGTGGCAACCGATGAGAGGAAAGGTTACGGAATGCGCTATTTGGAATACAAAAGTTTAATGCCTTCTCCAAACTAAATCACAATTTAGAAGAAAATTTTCATTTCTTCTAATAACTGGTTCCGCTACTGAAGAGCTAGTGTGTTAAACTCAGTCCGATACGATTAGTATTCCTGAAAGGACAATCGGAACTACTAACATATATTTTGACAAAATACTAAGGTTCGGCTAAGACGGAAGAATTTCAGCAAAATCATGTCAGTTTTTTGAAGTTCGTGCTACAGATATGGCAGAAGGCATATTATTTAACAATCCTCAGAAGAAAATACATTTATAGCAACAACCTGTTATGGATCGGCCTTAAGAAATCATACGTACTTTTTGAGTGCTCCTGAATGAGGACAACTCTTTTGTAGGGAGCTACTGCAGAGCGACACAGGCACTGTTGGGTTACGACGCCAAGAATTTTTATTCATTTCACTTACCAAAAACAAAATGTATCTTCGATACTGTGGCCAATATTTGTAGTTCAGTATTTAATCCTGAAACGTATTAGACATTTTCATTCTAAGTATTTAGTTCAGTACGAAATCGTGTGTTGAATTGTAAGACTTCGTCAATTTTAACTTTATTGCAAACGACTAGACTTCCAATGCCTTTCAGTTCCGGAAAGAAAATTTGCGCGACACTTTTCGTTATGCAGCAGACATTAGTCATAACGTCATTCAACAATCAGTTCATGAAACTCGAGCAGTGAGTCGAGAGTTACTCTTGGAAGTCACATCGAACAATCCATTCCCGGAGCAGGCCATGGTCGGATCAAGTGACATCACTAAATGCGTGGTCTCTCGCGAGTGGAGGCTCTTAAAGCGTTTCAGGTAGCTAATAAAGAGAAGCCGCTAGAAAACAAAATAGGATAATATAAATCTCCGAACCGTATCAAAATTTATTGGAAACGAATTTATTTCCTGCCCGCAATTAATTCCAAGTGGAAACGATGTTTACCAGTGGGTAATTTATCCTTCATTACGGTCGAGAACTACCAACAACCGCGAAATATTTTCGAGCGCTAATGTACTATGTTCAATTATTCCATTCCATACTGTTCTGAACAGATTAATTAGTCATTGAGGGTCAGCCAAGTGCTTGTTTTTCCCTCCAGGACAATCCTGTGCTTTTTATTCACACATTAGTTCCGACATAATGGTACTTACCTACTTTTTCGTGCCAGGAAACTAAATCATATTCTTTCAGCCCAGTATTACGCCACGTCCAGAGCTTCATTCTTGTTCAGTCACAGATCGTTGAGGTTGCCTCTGTAGGGACAGTTAGGAGAGGCTAAGAGTGTTTCATATCTTGCACAACACCAAAACTGCGCTTGTCTTCAACCACGTTACAATGACTCCACGTCATCATGTTTTAGTTCACCAGGACCATCCCTGCTCTTCTGCAGTTCGTTGTCCTCCAAGTTTTCTAGTTTGTTGTGGAGCCGCCAGGCACTACGTGTTCTGGTGGACAAGCAGGTGGTGGTTCTTCAGTCGCCGTGGTTAAGAATCTTTTACGAGATACCAGTCGCCCAGGGTCACACTCAGTGTCAATGAGAGGGTGTCAATCGTCGATGGTTTGTCTGAGATTCTCTGTGAATTTGTGAGGTGTTTTTCAGGAGCTGGGACTTGCAAAGCTAGCAGCTCTGTAGAGCTCTGGTAGAAGTGTGGGTTTCATACACCCCGTTGTTATTTTACACGTTTCAGTTTCTTTAAGACTTATACCGGCTTTCTTTGCATGGCTGATCTGGCCCATACTGAACAGGCATATTTAGTTATAAAGGAGCATCGTGCTTGTGTGATGGTTTAAGGATAGTATGTTTTGCTCCCTATTTGCTTTTTACGAGTTTTCACAGAATATTATTTCTGGAGGCTACCTTGTGACCGACCTTTTCGCAATGGTGTCTGCATGTTAGAGATCCATCCAACATCACAGACAGATGGGTCTGTTTACCTGTGTGTTCCAATGTGGTATTATTCCAGGAAACACTAGCCTCTGACTTTGCTTGCCGAAATCGAAGGATTCAGTTTAATGGAGTTATTTTGATAATATTCTTTGAGTTCTTTCTTCTCCTTCTGCTCTACGTCCTCCCAAGTCTTCCCTTGACGTGTGATAGCAAGTCATCTGCATGTAGGAAGTGCTTAGTATGATTAGGTGTTGGCTAGCCGTTAGTATCTAGGTTAAAAATGGAAGAGATCAGAACGCTAAACTGGGCCAATCCGTTTCTTCGGTTTATCCATCGGCTCTTTCTTTCATCCAGAACCACGTAAAATTGTTTATTTTGAAACAGGGACACAACGACCTTGACAAAGTGGTAATATCGGAATTCGTCATGAAGTTTATCAAAGAGCGACCTACTGTTTATTGTATCGTATGCAAAGCTCATGTCACCAATGTTCGCCAATCAATCCTTTTACTACTGGAGCCTTTTATCTACATTTTCTATCAGGTACAGAATTTGGCTGGTCTATGATTTGCCACGTCTAAAGTCAGCTTGTTGAGGGATAAGTTTCAGGTGGGTAGAATCTTTCATGCACTTAAAAATGAATCTCTCATACAATCTGTACAGTTAAAAAAGAAGTGATAGAGCCCGGTAGCTCTTTCTTTCACGGGTCTAGTTTCTTTCCAAGAATCAGCTGCGTTTCTTTCCTTGCCGGGTCTAGTACCATATTTTGCCACCCAAGCGAACATTTGTGATCTCCTCCAAGCACATATCATTCATCCCAGCCGCTTTAGCGTCTTTCACGGTACCGAGGCCATGGATGAGTTCTTTCAATGTGAAAGACGGTGAGAGCATATCTTTCCGATTGTAATACCATGTAGAATTTTACTCTTTGCTTATTTTGTCTTGGTCTACCCATTCAAGAGGAATTGATAGGCCACTTGGTTCGCTATTACCTCAGCAGGTTTTCTGGAGCCTACTTGGTCACCGTTGAGCTTTTGGATGAGGTTACAAGCTACTTTGCAGCTGTGTGTCATATCCATCCTCGGAAAGGTCTGACTGCATCTACTGTGCCTCGCTTCACTTCGCATTGCTATTAGTGCCATGCCGCATGTTACAGCTTCTTTAAAAGGTTCTTTCTGATGTAGATCCTCAGATGCAGGAAGGAGTTTCTTGCATTTATATGAGGGATCTGGGATGAAGTGGTGTCTACAGGCTCATGGGGTATGTCTTGCCTCGAAATCCTTCCTAATATTTTCCCAAATACCGGGTAGTTTTCAGATGTAGGGATCAGGTCCACAGTGATTTGTGAAGTTCCTTCTAAAAAGACATCCATTCGGGCTCTCTTCTGCGCAACGGCTTCGTATTGGCCTTAACTGGGACATGCAACTGAATGCCAGGTGATCTGTGGTGGTTTAGAGCAATAGGCTTGTATACAATTTTAATACACCAGTATTGTATCCTAGAGGCAGTGACACAGTCATTAGGGTTCTAGACACATATGCATATTTTACTCGTGAAAGAGCAGAGACGTTATTGTTCATGAAGGCTAGAGAGATGACTTGTGTCTGCCCACTCCTGCAGCAGGTGTCCGTTTCCATTTGTTTCGTTGTAGCCCGAGGTGATGTTAGCGGAACTGAAATCTCCTAGTAAAAATTTAGTATTTTAATTGCTGAATTTTTTTAGCGTCGAGAAAGTGAATTTTTACCCTGAAGGTTTTGTATACGGATGCGACTGTGAAGTTTCCACTTCAGACTGTTAGTTTTTGTGGTTTCGTCGAGAGAGGTGACGATATTGCCTGGTGTAGTGAATGTGTATCTGGCGTATTTGGGTTCTGGTGCTTCCCTAGCTAGTCGAATTCCTTGAATGACGAGTACTTTCCCTTCTCCGGGTCTTTGAGTTGCTTGAATACATAGTATGTCCCATTCATGCATTTAGCAGAATGTAGATAAGATTTATTGCTTGTTCCTTGCAGATCCCTCGATGTTTAGCCTTACAGTCGTCAGCTTAACTTCGGCGAAATGGTCTATTTTCTTGAAGATACAGAGTAAGATAAGACACTGCTGGCTATGAAAGTTGCAACACTAAGGAAGACAGTAAATAACGAATTTTCACTTATTGCGCTCGTAGAGTTCACTCCGACGAATACGTGATTAAATTTATAGGGGATGTGGGGGTATACAGGGCGTGAAATGTAGTCGACGGAACTGCCATCTCTGGCAGCAGTAGTGCCTACATACTGCATAGGTATTGAGTTGAAAAGAGCTCGGATAACAGATACCGGTACGCACGCCACACTGCCTCCTCTCTAGGCTACATCAGTGCAATGGGACTAGCAACACAAAAACAGATATTTTCGGTGAGTGAGAGATCTGGAGAACGTGCTCACCAGGACAACAGTCGAACGTCCCCTACGTGAGAGAACAGTACAGGCAAGATACGGTCTTGCATTATCCTGTTGAAAAATAACAACAGATATAACTCTAAGGTAGAGCACATCCACCTTCCTTTACATGCTATCCAGCTTAGGGTCAATGCGAACCAGAGGTGATCATTAGTAAATATGTACAATAACACACTGTGTCATAGCACCGTGTTCAGAGCCCATATGTCGACGTCGAATGCAATCTGGCAACTTTCAATCTCTTTGGAGCTTCCACAGACGGAAACGACCATTGTTGCGCTGTCCAGCGAAACAAGGTTCCTCTGAACAGACGACGTGTTGCCAGTCCCGTGTCCCGCGTCGTCGCTAGCCGCGCCACTGTTGTCGCGCCACCTTCTGCTGCGGCTTTATGGGAAACAGCCGCAGTGTTGCTGACAGTCGTTGATGCCCCGTTCGTCGTCGCACTATCTGTATTTACAAATGAATTGCTGCAAAAGAGCCTGTTTCCAGGCTGAAGGAAGTGATGTGGCTTTACGCTGCTGCACGGCCAACAAAACAGTATGTCTTTCCTCTTGGGCGCTCGTCACGTGGCGATGCCGCGATCCCGCCTATCTGTCAGGCTTTCCAGTACAAATCGATTCCATATTCGCATGCCAGACGTGGAATGCCAACGAACGTTAGGAGCAATATGGCAGAGTTATAAATAACAGCAGCAGTATGACACGAACCTGTTGCTGTCGGTTCCGCACATTACGCGCAACACAACATGATCTTCTCGCTTTTAAGCAGTAATCATTTCTGGACAAGAAACCCATTACGTAAAATTTCCTTATATACGACATTACAGCTCCATGCATCAACAAATTTACTATACTGTTATATCAAAGTATTTGATCACTACGTAAGAGGAACTTCTACGTAACCATCTACTGGAAAAAGTCGAGACCAAGCAGGTGCAACAAGGAGTACCACAAGGCTCCGTCGTTTGGTCAATCCTCATCAGCCCACGTTAACGACTTGATCTCCAGCATACAATTTTGGCTCAGCCCACAGGTGATACTGTTTTTTTTATTCTCCCTGAAGACTAGATACTGCTATTAGAAGCTTACAGAGCCAACTGCACATCACGGAAGAGTGGCTAACCCACAACAAAGTAAAAGTAAATGCTCACAAAAGAAAAACTGTGCTCTTCACAATACATAGGCCCAACGTGAACGAGTGACTGACACTGCTCAGTGCAGAAATAAACTGTGTATATTAGATAAGAAAGTTCCATCACTCATAAGAGAATCTAAATGATAAAAACATGCTGTATCCGTTATTTAAAAGCAAAGCACCCAGCATTAGGAGCAGCTATGATTATACCTTGCCACTCTACAGCCAGTGATGAGACATGTGTGCTCAACATGGAGTGGGGGCAGGGGGCTCAGTGAGACTACTGGTGAGACAGGAGCTACACCCACTTCCAACCACGATGCTGCCGATGAGTTCTCAGCACTCCACGATGGCCGAGTACATAACAGCTTCGTGCAGAGATCAACGTCCGAGGAATAAATTACAGAACAAACGAGAAAATTATTCGACAAAATAAATACCCTGAGACCAACTTCTTGGCATGTAGACAATGTAAAAATTCTCCAGAAGAGTGACATGGAATTAGGGTCCCACTGTCTATCGTTGTAAGGGTCTGAAGCGACAAACAGAGCCCAAAACCCTCCACAATAAATAAAATCCTTGAAGATCCAGCCCCCAAAGAGGTAGCACATTGATTCCAACATAACACAACACACATATACATGGTGTTACAAAAAGGTACGGCCAAACTTTCAGGAAACATTCCTCACACACAAGGAAACAAAATATGTTATGTGGATATGTGTCCGGAAACGTTTACTTTCCATGTTAGAGCTCATTTTAGTTTCGTCAGTATGTACTGTACTTCCTCGATTCACCACCAGTTGCCCAATTGGAGGAAGGTAATGTTGCCTTCGGTGCTTGTGTTGACATGCGACTCATTGATCTACAGTACTAGCATCAAGCACATCAATACGTAGCATCAACAGGTTAGTGTTCATCACGAACGTGGTTTTGGAGTCAGTGTAATGTTTACAAATGCAGATTTGGCAGATGCCCATTTGATGTATGGATTAGCACGGGTACGTTTGTATCGAGACAGATTTCCAGAACGAAGGTGTCCCGACAGGAAGACGTTCGAAGCAATTGATCGGCGTCTTAGGGAGCACGAAACTTTCCAGCCTATGACTCGCGACTGGGGAAGACCTAGAATGACGAGGACACCTGCAATGGGCGAGGCAATTCTTCGTGCAGTTGACGATAACCCTAATGTCATTGTCCGAGAAGTTGCTGCTGAACAAGGTGACGTTGACCACGTCGCTGTATGGAGAGTGCTACGGGTGAGTCAGTTGTTTCCGTACCATGTACAGCGTGTGCAGGCACTATCAGCAGCTGATTGGCCTCCACGGGTACACTTCTGCGAATGGTTCATCCAACAATGTGTCAATCCTCATTTCAGCGCAAATGTTCTCTTTACGGATGAGGCTTGATTCCAACGTGATCAAATTGTAAATTTTCACAATCAACATGTGTGGGCTGACGAGAATCCACACGCAGTTGTGCAATCACGTCATCAACACAGATTTTCTGTGAACGTTTGGACAGGCATTGTTGATGATGTTTTGATTGGGCCCCATGTTCTTCCACATACGCTCAATGGAGCACGTTATCATGATTTCATACGGTATACTCTACCTGTGCTGCTAGAACACGTGCCTTTATAAGTACGACACAACATGTGGTTCATGCACGATGGAGCTCCTGCACATTTCAGTCGAGGTGTTCGTACGCTTCTCAACAACAGATTCGGTAACCGATGGATTGGTAGAGGCGGACCAGTTCCATGGCCTCCACGCTCTCCTGACCTCAAACCTCTTGACTTTCATTTATGGGGGCATTTGAAAGCTCTTGTCTACGCAACCCCGGTACCAAATGTAGAGACTCTTCGTGCTCGTATTGTGGACGGCTGTGATACAATACGCCATTCTCTAGGGCTGCATCAGCGCATCAGGGATTCTATTCGCGGAGAGTGGATGCATGTATCCTCGCTAACGGAGGACATTTTGAGCATTTCCTGTTACAAAGTGTTTGAAGTCACGCTGGTACGTTCTGTTGCTGTGGGTTTCCATTCCATGATTAATGTGATTTGAAGAGAAGTAATAAAATGAGCTCTAACATGGAAAGTAGGCGTTTCCGGACACATGTCCACATAACATATTTTCTTTCTTTGTGTGCGAGGAATGTTTCCTGGAAGTTTGGACGTACCTTTTTGTAACACCCTGTGTATATAAGTAAGTAGCACTTAGAGGATATATATATATATATATATATATATATATATATATATATATATATATATATATATATATATATATAGAGGGGGAGAGAGAGAGAGAGAGAGAGAGAGAGAGAGAGAGAGAGAGAGAGAGAGGGAGAGAGAAAGAGAGAGAGAGAGAGAGAGAGAGAGAGAGAAATAAAAAATATCCTCTAACTGCTACTTAGTTTGTACAACTGTGCTTAAACGCTGAAACGCTTATCAGTTGTTATCCATGTGATTCATGCGAATTTAACTGTTGTTGTATGCTGTCTTTATGATATTACCATCTTAATGACCAGCAATGTTTTATGTGGTTACTGCTTTGTCTCCCACTGGGAGAACTTGATGAGAAATAAAAAGACTCAGGTACACAAAAACAAGGGGTTTATTACGACCACAGAAGAGAGATTTAATAACAAAGGAAAACTCTTCTCAATAAGAAATTTTAAAACTGCTCAAATACTAACAGGCATACACCTAAAACACGTCAAAAGATGTAAATACCATAGCTCCGAAAAAAATTGTCACCCAGGTACTTTACATCTGATTTGAAATAAAAGCAATAATCAGATATATTTACACAAATCACGAACTGAGATAACCATCTGATGCATCTTCTGATGTGCATAAACTTATGTCATAGTTTGTATTTTCATACCAATGAAACTCCTTGGGATCCTTTCTTTGAACACTTGTGTCCTTGGTTTCCGAAGCATAAATGGTGTAGGCGTGTATCCAACAGAGTGTGAGAGGAGAACTGTGTCAATATTCTTGTAAGTAAGACGTGGTTCATTATCAGCTGTGGTCAGTTGTTGGTTATTTGGATTATATAGAAGAAAGTTTCATTTCGTTCTTATTATGAAGAAAATAGAATGAATCGTTTATGTCAAAAGTCCAGGAACAATTTTTTCTTGTACTCAATAATAAGCAAAAAGGAGAGCTATTATGAACACCAAGTTAACAGGAGAAATCGCCCTCGAGACATCGCTGCCGAAGATATGCATTTGAAACCATTAAGTGAATGTACTTCTCTCCAAGTTACTTCGAAGCACAAAACAGAAGGTAACTGCTCCAAAATTCTCTCATTGAAAACTGTTTGCAATAATGTTATTGTGAGAGCTGGGTGCATTTCAACTTCCTATCGAAGAGCGATAATGCTGTATTTACGTAGTTGCAGTTTTAAATGCTATCATACTCCTCAACAGGAAGCTCCTGGAATCAGTAAAAAACTGTCGTTAATTGTCAGTCATTTTACAATTTATTTTACCACTCTTTTGGAACCACTGAAAACGATCTGTAATCTGAGTATCTCTGAAAGAGGATGAGCCGTGCACGCCTAACATTTATCCCGTTGATTGTTTGTCATCTTCTATAACGGTATTGCCGCCTCGTTTTATTATTCTATTTACTGGCGTCACTAACTTCCTGCCACAGTTGCCGGTGAGCGGCAGCAGCAGCGCGTATTGATAAGTCCACTATCGTACCATCTCTGGAGCGACTGATAGTATTTATGGGTCGTGTTGCGTCTGGTAGTCAGTCCCTAAATCGCTTATCGCAGTTCTTGGGTTGATACCTTCAAAGGAAACCTCAGATTTCTGTCTCCATGCTTTCTTGAAATGGAGCTTGTGCCTCGTCTCTTACGGTTTTCTCGTCAGCGGAGCATTAACAGTAGCTTTCCTCTTTTTACATCATATGATGTATTTCGACCCCTAGGTCTCCACTGCCAGGGCTAACTAGGTTTTTACATGAGTCTTCTGTAAGAAAACGTAAACAAAACGATGAGATGTACAGAACTATAAATTCTGCACTCCCACAACAATAGGAAGAGTAAATTATATAATAGTCAAATTACACCTGATGATCGAAATACACGAGGCAAAATGCATCGTATAAATTAATGAAAAAACGAATATTTGTGAGTGAAGGTACTTCCTATTATACTTCTCGTGTACGGAAGAATTAGCAGTGATCAACGCCATGAGGATGCAGAAGGAAGTCGAAAATACTGCATGAAGAACACATAACGTGTATCCACAAGACATGTGACCTGTAATTGAGAAGTGTTTCTCAAACTGCAACAATTTCCGGATTAGTCCCCCATTCTTATCTCCGGGAGGGAGCTACTAAGAGATAGGTGAATAACTAACGAAAAGAAAACGTTGTACGAGTCGGGGCGTGGAACGTCAGCAGTTTGAACGTGGCAGGGAAGCTTGAAAATCTAAAAAGGGAAAATGACAAGGCTCAATCTACTTATAGTGGTAGTCAGTGAAGTAAAATGGAAAGAAGACAAAGATTGCTGGTCAGACAAGTATAGGGTAATATCAACAGCAGCAGAAAATACTATAAAGGAAGTGAGATACGTTACGAATAGGAAGGTAGGACAGAGAGTGTGTTACTGTGAACAGTTCAGTGATAGGGTTGTTCTTATCAGAATCGACAGCACACCAATACCGACAACAACAGTTCAGGTATACATGCCGACGTCCCTAGCAGAGAATGAAAAGAAAGAGAGAGTATATGAGGATATTGAATTGGTAATTCTGTACGTAAAGGGAGATGAGAATCTAATGGTCATAGTGGATTTGAATGCTGTTATAGGGGAAGGAGTAGAAGAAATACTTACAGGAGAATATGTGTTATAAAAAATGGTTCAAATGGCTCTGAGCACTATGGGACGTTAACAGCTGAGGTCATCAGTCCCCTAGAACTTAGAACTACTAAAACCTAACTAACCTAAGAACATCACACATATCCATGCCCGAGGCAGGATTCGAACCTGTGACCGTAGCGGTCTCGCTGTTCCAGACTGAAACGCCTAGAACCACTCGGGAGAATGTGGGCTTGCTATTACAAACGAGAGAGGAGAAAGACTAATTATGTTCTCGAATAAATATCAGTTAGTAACAACAAATTCTCTTTTCAAGAATCACTAATTGTGTTTTGCAATAAATATCAGTTAATAATAGCGATACTCTGTTTCAGAGTCACGAGATGAGGAGGTATACTTTGAAAAGCCCGGAAGGGAAATATTTCAGTTAGATGACATCATGGTCAGACAGAGTTTCCGAAATCAGATATTGGACTGTAAGACATGGGCAGGAACAGCTGTAGACTCATATCACAGTTTAACATACAGAAGTACTACAGAATGAAGAGATACGCTTGGAGTTCTCTGAGGCTAAAGACACTGCGATAGTGAGTAGCTTAACAGGCAGTACAGTTGAAGAGGAATGGGGATCTTCAAGGGGTGGTTTACTATCTTTGGCCCTAAAAAGCATGTTTTTGAGAATTTTTTCTCGGTGTGTGTTATGGATATCAATGTCAAATTTGCTGAAAATGTTTGTTGATATCTCCTCTACAAACTGGAATTTTTTCGATCAGAAATGTCAAAGAGCAAAGGCGGATGTGCCGTCGGAACGAAAGAAAATTTCGATGTAGAGCACCACGCGTGGTATGTCACAGGTCAACTGGTCGTCTGAAACAAAATTGAGTTGTCGTTGGTGAAGTATGTAAGATTCTTTATGAGTTGTACCTCGCTTAAGATATTTGCACCATAGGAAACAAAATGGCTGACATTTGGAATAAATAAGTTTTTTTCAACGGTTTTTCGACTTCGTCGGCCAAGTAAATAATGTTTAGTTGATGGATCCAAATAAAAGTGGTACAACTCCTAGACTATTTAGTTAGTTTCGTTGGACAGAAAGAATCATGCCAATGGGTTCAGTAGATTTGAAGTTATCATACCGCGCGATAAAACAAAACGAAAAAAGTCTTTTCCAGGAAAACGCGTTTGAAGTTTTGACTACATACAAAAACAACATTTGTAAGTAGGCTGTTTAGGTTTTTTTTATTGGTAACGCCATGTAGCGCTCTGCATAAAGATCACTGGCTGTGCCGTGTGCAGTCTGTGGCTGGTTGGCATTGTTGTAATACTCGCCATTGTAGTGTTGGGCAGCGGCAGCTGGATGCTAACAGCGCGTAGCGTTGTGCAGTTGGAGGTGAGCCGCCAGCAGTGGTAAATGTGAGAAGAGATATGGCGGAGTTTTTAAATTTGTAAGAATGGATGTCATCAACTGCTATATATATTAAGACTATTAAGGTAAATACATTGTTTGTTCTCTATTAAAATCTTTCATTCGCTAACTATGCCTATCAGTAGTTAGTGACTTCCGTAGTTTGAATCTTTTATTTAGCTAGCAGTAGTGGCGCTCGCTGTATTGCAGTAGTTCGAGTAACAAAGATTTTTGGTGAGGTAAGTGATTTGTGAAAGGTATAGGTTAATGTTAGTCAGGGCCATTCTTTCGTAGGGATTTTTAAAAGTCAAACTGCGTTGCGCTAAAAAATATTGTGTGTCAGTTTAAGCACAGTCATGTATAATTTTTCCAAGGGGACGTTTCAAATTATGCTACCTACGTTCAGTCTGCTATTTCGGGTCCATAAATTATTCCGTCCTCTTCCTCATAGAAGGCGTTCTGCTCGATCTGGGCCATCCTGCGCTGCTCCAGAGCCGCTCGTACGGACGGTGACAAGCGGTTTTCGGCATCTTGAATCCGGTGGTCGTAAGAATGCTTGGCGAACTGCATCGAATAGAGTCCCAGGGTTACGTCCATCGTTGTCATGATCTTCAGAACTGCTGAATACCCTTCGTTGAAGCTGCTCTCTGCCAGGAAAGTCACAATCTCCACAGTCTTCGCACCAGAATGCAAATGCTTGGGGGCTAACTTCCAAACACACGTGTTGAAACTTTCATTTGAATTTTGTGTGTATCCTCCCCAGCACCGCTACAATAACTCCTCCTCCGTAAGAAAATAACTGGTGCGTGAAAAAGGCCGGTTCCAGATAGGCGCAATTTTTGTTCAACCGCGAATAACAAATATTTCCGTTCCGTAGAAAAACCGTTTCAGGGGTGAATTCTAAACACTTTTATAGATCTAAAAACGTAATTTAAAAAAATCGATTTTTTGAATATAAAGGTAGTAAACCTCCCCTTAAATATGGCAATCACAAAGTTGCAAAGAAAACTGTAGGTACATGGAAGGCAACTGCGAAGAAACCGAGACTAACTGATGAAATACTTTACCTTATGTGCAGAAGAAATGTTCAGGGAAATTCAGGAACACGGAAACACAAATCAATTAGAAACGAAATAAATAGGAAGTGCAGGAAGGTGAGGCGTAATTGCTGTATCAGAAATGGAATGATTATCGGAGGGACGGATTCAGCATATACATTATGTGATCAAAAGTATCCGGACACCCCCAAAAACATACGTTTTTCATATTAAGCGCATTGTGATGCCACCTACTGCCAGGTACTCCATATCAGCAACCTCAGTAGTCATTAGACATCGTGAGACAGCAGAACGAGGCCCTTTGTGGGGCTCACGGACTTCGAACGTGGTCAGGTGTTTGGGTGTCACTTGTGTCGTACGTCTGTAAGCGAGATTTCCACACTCCTCAACATCCCGAGGTCCGCTGTTTCCGATGTGATAGTGAACTGGAAACGTGAAGGGACACGTACAGCACAAAATCGTACAGGCCGACCTCGTTTATTGACTGACAGAGACCGCCGATAGCTGAAGAGAGTCATAATGTCTAATAAGCAGACATCTATCCAGACTGTGCCGAATTTCGGCACGATTGAGTTCCCGCCCCGAGTGTTAAGGTCGATATTGGCCTCGCCAGAGATACTGGGGCGCCGAGTTGGCGGCGAGTTGCCCTCTGGTGACGAGGAGAGGAGGGTAAGAGGGCACGGAGCGAGAAGGACAGAACGGCGGAGTGTTGGGGTCTGGATGTTCAGAATTCTGCATTCATAATTGTGGCACTCTGTGGTAATGAACTGATGTTGAGACCGAGATGTTTGGGAATTCAATGCTGGTGTAGAACGATAAGCCGTGGGCTCTGCAATAGTATGGACGCAATTTGCGACGAACTGTGACCGATGTAGTTTATGGCTGTTTTGCCAGTACTGATAAACAGGACAGCGTGGATCCAACCCGGACACACTGTACTGTAGCATGTTCGCCTACAATAAGGATGTCATGATATTGGAGAAGAAAGCAGTGGAACATGGTAGGTGTATTAATCTTCAGTGACCTCTGCGGTGTTACTTTACTTAACTGTGTGCAGATTAAGCAGTCACTTTCCAACGGAATTTACGATCGTGTAAAAGTGTGGCCAATGCCGGACGGGCGTTGTTAGTAAGTTATTACATTTCTTATTTCTGAACATAATTTTCTACTATCAGGATTACTCATTGGACAGATTTAACAAATATGCAGGTTGTGAGATTTGGATATGTTTTTATAGCTGCGTGTTAAATGAAAGTGAATATTGAAGTTTGCAAAGTACCGTCATGCTCAAAAGTATCCGAACGACCTGAATTGCGTATCGCCTGATTCGCATGCAACCCGCATAACGCATTGGTCTAGCAGGTCCTCCAATCGCTCCTCAGTACAGTCGTTTGACTATTGAAAACAACAAGTCACCACTAGAAACACTGCTCTGTATCCCAATAACTCAAGATGTAAAGTAATACCACGACACTAAAAATATCTGGGAACACCTTATCACAGATGAGACTCTCCTTAAGGCTTGTAAGCTCTAATTTATTACAATAAATAACATACCTGAAGTGTTACACTCTCATTATTACGTCAGACAGATAATGCACGGAATAAGTTCATCGTATTCATAATATCCTCTTCAAAGTAAGATACCGTATTTATTATTTAACACAAAACGACATTAAAAATTTAAGTTACTCACGAGCAGCTAGTAGAGAAATGTATGATCTTCAAATGACACGACGAACCGTCTCGTTCTGCATATGGATTCAAACCCTGGTCATGAAGACAGAGCAAATTTTTCGTGACTGACGGAAACTAACAATCATTCCTGGCTAGGCATACAGGGAATGATATACCTCGATTTTAGACAGTATCAGTTAGCAAAGTCTACTTTAAATTACATAAGGTAAACATTTTTCACGGACGCAAATTCCTACCCCGCATATATTCTCCCTGTTAACGACCTACGAGAGATCTTAAATATTGCTTCTTCACAAGTAACTTACTTGTAATTCCGTGAGGTAAAGTTTTGTGTTGGACAGGCATTCGAACCCAGAACCTAATCGGGTTGTTATCAAAGCACAATCAACTGTGACATATCGGATTTTCTCGGCAGCAGCTGAAATGACGAGACGAAACATTAATTTTTTTTCTTCGCGGGACTCCAACCCGGCACCTATCGCTGTCATATTCTACAGAAAACGAACGTTAATTATGGGTTTGTTACAGCAGCAGCGACGTGTGAGCGTGTCTGAACTAGAAATAATATGACAAAGTGTTCAGTGCTGACTGGGAATCGAACCCCACATTTATCGTTGTTGACTACACACAAAGAGAGGTCAGCTACCGAATTTTTCTCCACCAGCAGCTCGTAATAACATACTTGAACTTACAGTGATCTCGCAAATAGTTCTGTGTCTCACTGAGAGCCAAACTGTTCAAATGGCTCTGAGCACTATGGGACTTAACTTCTGAGGTCATCAGTCACCTAGAACTTAGAACTACTTAAACCTAACTAACCTAAGGACATCACACACACACATCCATGCCCGAGGCAGGATTCGAAAGTGCGACCGTAGCGGTCGCGCGGTTCCAGACTGTAGCGCCTAGAATCGCTAGGGCACTCCGGCACTGAGAGCCAAAAACGTCAGATATCATTAGTGTTGACAACGCATGAAAACACATAAAAATCGAAATTATTATCCACCAGCAGATAAGTGTTCTACTGCTAGAGCTTGATAATACGTAATGAAAACTTCAGTGCTGGGCGAGGATTCTAATCCATTCACGCGCAATATGTGGAGATGTTGAGGAATCAGCAGTTTTGAACAAACAACAAATTGTAGTCGAGCTTTATTGTCATGAAGGGATCAGGTTCCGCGTTAAGGGCGGTCTCAGTAGTATTCCCGCTTCAGAACAAATTTTATCGACATACAGAATCTCAAATAATAGATGGAATAAATGTCCTCTTACCCTACATTGCATCTGTTTCGCCACTAGAAATAAATAACTAGTATAAGAAAGGTTACTGCTGATAGAGTTTCTACATATCGCCACTCCTGGCTTTATTTTTGTTCAACATAACGTCTACTTGATAGAGATGGAATATCATATTTAATGTGAATTTCAGACCACAGTGCTATTATACCTTCTTCACTTGGCGTACCGAGAGCAGAATAGAATCTGTCTCTCCCTATCAAAAACCATCGGCAGAAGTTGGAATCGAACACAGACCATAAGTACATGAACCTATCATCAGTCCTACAGACCACCAAATCCTCCTCTCTGAGACTCATTTTCCTATCATAACGCCGTTGCGCCACACTGGATGAGAATTCTGACACACAGGGTCCCTGTAGTTGTTTTCAGAATGCTCGGACCATTCATTTACTTGGTTGGACGAATCGCCATGAAGTAGCTGCCACAGCTACACAGTGTATACATTCGACTCTATTTTGTAATCACCGGAATAAAATCACGTAACTGCCACCTATACAGAACTGGCTGCAGTGTAGGATGCATATATTTAAATAGGAAGTGTTCCTTTCCACTTGAGCTACTCTATTGCCATATCTGTTTGTGGAAAACGTCGTGCAGTGCAAAGAAAAGCTGCAACTGTCTGCCTCTCAGAAGACTAGATCCGGCCATATGCATTATCTCACAGCACTGTGAAATGCGGAAAATCTGGAGGAATTGTTTCTACTTACGGAGCTACTGTAGGTGTTTGTCAGCTTGTAGTGTAACGGTAAGTGTCGCTCACCGTAGATGAGATGTTGCGAGTTCGAGTATAGTCCCAGAAACGTTTTTAAAACGCAATTCTGCCGTCTGCTGAAGTTATCAATCCAATAGAACTTCGAACATAATTCAATTCTCTTCTCAACCAAAAATAGTCGCATGGAGAAAAGGGCTAACTTCTGCAACATTTTGTTCTTTTCAGGTTTAATAGACATCCAGGCAGCAGATGCATCTCGAAACTTTTGTATTAAGTATGGGTAGAGCGCATCGTGCCAAAATACGTCAGAAAAGTGTTTTCCATATTAGATGTCGTGTGGTAGTGGCATTTTGTTCTTCTTCAATCCTTGTTTGACAGCTTTATTTCAGAACAAGTTTTCTGCATGCATGTAATCAATAAACTGCATGGGCATTGTCAGACTGTTATAGATAACAACACAGAATTCGTGTGTATCGTTGATGATTAATTTATCTCTCACGTCTGCTGTTATTTTAACAACACTAAAAGAAACCTTACGAAAATTGTGCACTGTAGTGTAAGAAATGAAATAAAACTACCCACGATAAACTTACGAAGAAAGTCGGTTTTAATAAATCTGAGTATCTGTACACAAGCGTTCCTCTATCGGCATGAATTAGTAAATTACTACTCATTTAGATTTCGATTGGATCTGTGTTTAATTGGTATGTTGTGTCATTTTCACGAGGTATGCAAATGTGGCATTTCATAAATATAGTTATGTATTCCTAAAAACAAAAAATTTGCTTGTCAGCAGCGGAAAGAGGCGTTAACTGTTGTGCAGCATTGTAAGTTTTTCACCATTTCACAATGAGCCGAAAATATTTTCTTGCTATTTCCTTTTCGATGTTTGATTTGACCGGTTGTTTCTCTTTCACAGAAGGGATAAAAAAATTACAGCCAGCGAGACTGGAACTGGGAACCATGTCAGACGTTTTTTCATGGGGCACCTCTTTACCACAGAGCTAACGAAAAGGTATGTGTATTAATTTCCTGTTAAGAGGCCAATAGTGGCTAGAACTCGTAAACTGCTATTTAAAGGTTGATATTAGTAGCAATTTCCACGTGAAACGACTTTACTGGGCTGAAAACCGTAAATTTACAACCTTCTTGTACACCTCAACCGATGATAACTCAGACGATTCAATGGCTATGACAGAAAAAATCAAGTGAACTTTGAAGCTTAATTCCGTGCACACCAGGAAGAAACTTTTCGATCAAAGAGTTTCCAAACGTACCTTGTCTCATTGCCAAATCTCAGTTACAGTACCAGCAGGAAGAAGACGAACCGATGTGTTCCTACAGCAGGCTGGGAAGTGGCCGTAGGTGGCGTCTCAAAGACATGTCTGCTAGAGCCTGGAATACGTAATGAGTCTGATTCCAATTGCTGTACGTTTAGGGACTGGAGTGTAGTTACTAATAATACTGAGAACTGAATGCAAACTAAGCATCATAAATCAGTATCGCTCATAGTTCTCTTTATATTTCTTTCGTAAGTGTACTCAAAACAAGGAAACTCATTCATAGACGTTTTGGAGCCTCGCCGATAGTCGAGAACAACAAACATCATAGTTGTCATTATATTTCTTTCGTAAGTGTACTCAAAACAAGGAAACTCATTCATAGACGTTTTGGAGCCTAGCCGATAGTCGAGAACAACAAACAAATAAAAATAAAAATAAAAACAGAATGTGTGGGTGCGTGTGTGTGTGAGAGAGAGTAGAGAAGAGAGAGAGAGAGAGAGAGAGAAAGAGAGAGAGAGAGAGAGAGAGAGTGAGAGTGAGAGAGACAGAGAAAAATAAAAAAGAAAGAGAGAGTGTGTAAAAAATTGTAGAATCATGGTGTGTAAAGAAATATTTCATTAAAATGACACGTTCCACATTATTACGAAATGTCGTCTTCATGATCTATGGAACAAGTATTAATCTAATCAAATCTAATATAATCTAATCTGACTAGCCATGAAGAATCATGAATTACCGAAATTTTGGCCAATATCAGTAACCAAACCTAAACTAGAAAATAGAAGACGAAAGTTTCTGTCATAAACTGATAGAAGACGAAAGTTTTTGTAATAAACTGGTTCTCCTATCAAGACCCTTTCGTCCCTGTTAACTAACTACGAAAGATGTCTGATATACCTCCATTCAGAAGTAACAAAGTGTGCATGCATTTAAAGATGGAGCGCATGATGTGAAGTTCTGCGATGGAGATACGAACCCAACACGTAATCGGATTGTTAACTGCGTAAAATTAAATGTTACATATCGGTTTTCTTACCAACTGCTGGGTGTTTGAATCTCAATTAAGGATACAAATGTTTGAGCCTGAGCGACAATCTAACCGTACACCTACCGTCCTTCGTTATAACGCACTAATATAGCTTAAGTAACAACTGCTTACTCAGCAACAGTAAGATGTGTGCGTGTCTGACCAGAAATAACGACACCCTTTGAGATTGTTGGCAACACATGAACAGACATTAAAAACGATCGTTAATTTTCACAAGCAGGCCGGTGTGCACGTGATAGGGCTTGAAATGAAATTATGAATATTTTTGTACTGGATCAGGATTCGGACCCACACACTTACCTTTGGAGAAGACCTAGAGAAGATTGCAGTCTTGGGAAAAGGAACGAAATGATTGAAGTATACTGTTCCGAGAAATTCAGATCCTCGAAAGAGGAGATATTAATTCGAATCACAGTCCGGCACTAGAAAATGCGTAAATGCATAACTTGTAGTCAATGCTATATAAAAGCATTTCTGTGAAAGAGAATTATTATATATCTAGTGAACAAATTAGATAAAACTGTCAAAATCATCAGCATTGTCAGTTATAGATACCTCTCTCCTGGTCTCTGTATTACAAAATGCCTGTCATATTTGCGGATAGTTCATATATAAAAAGGCATAGCTGTTATGTTGCTTAGGGAGGCACACTCATTTTTTTAGTGCAAGTACACTATTGATAGAGCCACAGTAGCAGTGCATCTTTATTTGAAATAAAATACAAATAAATTTTACAAGTTAGTTATTTTCTCTGTCAGTTTCAGACAATAATGTTGGAAAGATAAACACGTATGAGTATGCAAGCATTTTGTTTCCCACATCAAGTAGCAATGTTGCACCATGCATGTGAAAATTTTTGAGAATACATCCCCAAAAGTGCTCTCATTAATAAGCTTTGAAATAGCATACTAAACAGTGGCATACATGCCATAAACATAGACCTACCAGACAACATGATAATTCACTGTCCATTAATTGCTGAACTGGCACAGACCAAGTTTCTGAATGTCGCCATCTGGAAATGGCTGTACTCTAATGGAACCTCATCACTGATAATTGTAACAGTTTTGGGAAGTCACAGCCACACACTGAGTAATAACCCATTAACATAGAGGTGCTGACAGAGAAGCTACCCTTAAGAAACTCTCACATAGCTGCCACCAGTCATATGATGAAAGCATAACATTCTTACTGATAAATTGAGGATATCCAAACACTATTAGAATACTGAACTCATGACAAGACGACATGCACACAACTGTCCATGCGGCGGGTTCATGGCGGCATACGCTACCGCCAATTCAGTTTTCCTTCCGTAATTAAGTTAGCACAACAAAGGCTCTAGATATACTTCGATGACGTTTTCAGGCGACAGTTTTCACTATTTACGTAGTATAAGAGCCATCATAATAGCCCTGACTGATCTGTGACGTGGACAACTACAACGAGGCGGCACTGCGTACCGCACGCGCCATGTGATGTAAGTAAATGTGGAATAATCTCTGTTCAGTGTTTAAAAGATCAGAAGCTATGTTTTACAAAAACGCTGCGAGTAAACGATTATTTAACAACAGAAGATTAGTCTTATACTTTTCCTATTGTCTTGAAGTTTCGCACAAAAAAAGGGGACGTCAGTCGGCATTGAGTGCCTTCTCCTGGAAGCATCTGACGATGAGGATTATGGTGATTTCTTTGACAGCGATGATGAAGCAGAAATAATCGAGGCTCTAGATTATTCCAGTGAATCTGAACAATCGTCCGAAATTGGGATTGAAGTGAATGAATTACCAAGTGATGTGTACCATTTTTATAGGAACAGGAAACTTTATCGATAAATAATTCGTTGGTGGTGCCTGGCGAAAAAAAAAAAAAAAACGTAAGAATATAATCAAGGTGTAACCTGGTCCGAAACCTAATGCTACAGGAACTAAAACTGAAATTGAAATTTTTCTCAAGTTTTTTGATCTTGAGTTAATTGATTGTGTTGTTGCGAACACCATTAGATATACAAATAACAAGAGATCATCTTTGAGTTATGTAAGGGACAGAGACTGCAGAAATACTTCTGCTTCTGCAATAACGGCTCTATTAGAAGTACTGTTTCTCATTGCTGTACAAAAAGTAGTGTTACGTCTTCTGCACCACTTGTTAGCAGCAGACACAGTGGCTGCGCCAAAGACTGAATTATTTATTTAACTTTCTTTATGATTTCTCACTCGTCGTCGCTGCCCAGCCCTGCGGATCCCTCCGCCAGTCTGCTGCTGTGTAGGTTCTCCGACAATGCGCGCGACGCTGATCGCACTCGGGAGCCTCAGGCTCCGCTGAAGCCAGGATGCTCTGTGGTTGAGATGAACTCGTTGCCACTCGGCGCCACAGTACGGCACGTCCACAGAGCTGCTCCGCTGTGAGTTCAGCTGCCGATGCCTGCTGCACCGGCGGCTGGGAACCCATCAGTCGCCATGTCCGTGAAGTCCCGTCTTGGACGGACCATGCGCCGTGGGGCCGGGATGCAAGGAAGTCCGAGCGTCTTACCCCGGCGGCGCCTGTGACCAAGACCGCGCTGCAGCCGGTCCTGCTGGAAGTTCTCGCTGTTGTTAGTCAGCCATGGTGCGGACCGAACTCGGGCCAACCCCCAGAGCTGAAGTTGACATCTGGCGGCGTACAGATGACTCCTGCGAGCTGGAACAGTCTTCTGGAATCATCACCTACGAAGACTGAACATTCGGACACCGAACACGTCTGTCCTCAGATCCGAACTGCTTTCTAATGGCTTCTGTCTGTTGCTACCTGCGCTCCACTATTTATACCCAGCAGGAGGACTTTTTTACCCTTGGTGGTAGCTTTTTGTTATTAACCCCGCAGTATATTGCAGCGTAACTTAACGTGCTGGCCTCACTTCCCCTTCCTCAGAACTGTCCAGGCTTCGTTCGGCGCTCTGTCTGTGTGCGTCCTTGCATCAGTTCGTTGGTAGACTGCTGCTGTGTGCAAGGCTATCTGTGCCTGCCTACATCGCAACGCCTCGGTCGGTGGCGTGCCTCTGTTTTGCCATTCTCCACTGCGTGAAGCAATGCTTACTACATGTGGCCACAACAGGAGGAAGCACAAACATACTAGGACTGTAGGCATCAAATGGCACAGAAATGGTTATTCTCAGGGCAGCATTTAGCATGAAGCGCTTTTATTCTAGCTTCAGTCACTGAGGTTTGATGATACTTCAATGAGAAAAGAGCGACTTGCAATTGGCAAAGTTGTTGCCATCCACGAAATACACCCTGCATTTTCCAACAACTGCATAAATAACTACAGCCAGTGGAGTTTACAACCATAGCCAATATGCTTCTTCTTTTTCTTGGACGTTGTGGTTTCGTGCAGAACATGCTCAATAAACCTGCCATGTATGGTTTGAAGTGATAGCAACACATTTTACGCTTGTAACTTTGAAGTAAACTGAGGCAGACAGAATCCTGGACCATATCAGCCTGCGGATATTGTGAAGAGATTAGTTGAACCAACCAACGGCAGCTATACGATTGTAATTACGGACAACTACTGCATCAGTTATCCTTTACGACAGTATCTTTTAGAAAATGGGCTAACCCTCACAGGGACACTGAAAAAGAACAAGACGGATATTTCTTCCGAATTTTTGCCAAACATGTCACGAGAATTTGTGTCTTTTCGGATTTCAGGATGACTTCACATTGTTTGGTGCCTAACGAAAAGTAACAAGGTTGTGCTTTTCCCGCCACAAGTGCATGAAACTGGGGAAATAGACACTTCTACAGGAAAGTCTGTTGTAAACCTGGAATGCAATGCAACCAAAGTTAGCCTAGATACTGAAATACTGCCTATTACATTTGTACATACTGCTCCACTCAGAGGACGACAAGAAGATGGCCCTTTGCTTTGTGTTTCCGCTTTCTGGATATTTATGGAATAAATTACCAACTGCTTTTCTTCGCAAATAATACAGATAAAAGTTCAGAGGGAGAACATACTTCTGGCTTTGGCTCTAATGGAAGAAAGAGCTCAACTCTGTACTTTACCAAGGGACATCCAAGGATTTCTGTCACCCTATCGATCAATCTCCGTAAATAATGAAGAGGTCCTTACAAGGTGTGGAAGGTGCCATCTTTGTGGAGGTAAAAAAATAACGAAACTTCTGTGACTTGGAACAGCTCCAAAAGATTCGTTTGCAGACTTCACAGCCACAACATTGTGACTTGTAATGACTGCAGAGCTTCTGCAGAGGAACTAAGTGTGTCATTCTTGATACGTGTAAACGATATTTTTTTCTTAATTGGAGGTCTTGTTCTTTATTATGATTATGCAGTATTCCCGTTCTCTTCACTATACATTTTTGCAAGGCTTCCTTTAATAAAGACCTATAATAGCACTGAAATATGTAGTTATAACGATATTACTTGTAGTTCAAAATCCATTGCGAAAAATTTACCAGAAAACTAAAAAAAATTGTTCGTCAAATGGTATCTGATGTTAGTAAGTGCGCCCGCTCCCGCTGGCGCAATTAACTTCAGTGCGCCAGCCGCAGGGCTATACATTTGCTAAAAAAAAAATTGTTCGTCAAATGGTATCTGATGTTAGTGAGTGCGCACGCTCCCGCTGGCGCAATTAACTTCAGTGCGCCAGCCGCAGGGCTATACATTTGCTACCAACCACATTGAGATTATACTTAACCGCGAATAGAAACACCATGCATTATGCCAGTGTAACTGCATGGATGGTGGTGCAGATGTAGGTGATAGGAATAACTGACAATCCTAGAAGAACAGTTCTGAATATCATCCTGTGATATGTCACTGGTGGATCACTCCTGCTGCTGCTGAGTTGGACGCTCAAAGTTAGATGGAACGAATCAATTATTCACGTAAATTTCTATTGAATTATTCAGGAGAGCTGAGATGGCTGACAGCTAACGTATTTCAGTGATTTGTATTGACTTCAAAGTATGTCGACAAGACGTGAGTCACTTGGCATTCAAGACAAATGTAGAACATAAGTCGTGAAATTCAGTAATGATACACAGCTATATCTAAATCCACGAGAACCACTCCGAAATATGGAATGACCTAAATTGTAATAAAGAATGACAGTTATAAAATAATAACATTTTCTAACATATTGCGCCTAACGAACGGCTCGTCTCCGCAGATCATTACAAGCTTACAACGCGGAATTAATGAAAGATAACCGAACGTACAGGTACCTCACACGTAAGTTGATTGCTACACCTTGCATATTAGCAACCATCTCGAATAAAAAACTGTTCACTGTTGCTGCCATCACCAAGCTACGTCTACCTTACAAGCGCCTCATGGAAAGAAAAGTTTATCGAATGCATTCACAAGTACGGTCCATCTAAACGCTAGTTATGTGGTTGTCTTAAGTACGCGGCAGGGGCAACCAGCTTTCACTGCACAGTGTCAAAGGGACACAAATCAACGAACCTACACTGCACATCAATAGTGTTTACAAAACGTCTTTGCGACATATTAGCGAGTTATTGTTAAGAAAAGCGCTCAGGAAATGAATGCGCCGTTCAACAAGCAGATTTAAAAATTTGTTATTGAAATTTCAATAGGATTCGTTCTTGGAAGAGCTGGGCAACATATTACTTCCTGCAACATAAGTCTCACGATATGACCACAACAGTTAAATCAGAGGTATTAGACTTAAGAAAGGGCTTTATGACAGTAATACTGCCCATTCGCCTTCCCCGAATGGAACAGAGAAGGGGGAAAGAGCTAGCAGTATCAGAAGCAACATCCTCTACTCACCACGAGGTAGCATAACAAATCGAGATTTACAGCTACTTCCTGCCTCAACCTATGGTTGCTTTTCACATTCTTTTCGGCAATGTTTATTCAGATATTCGGCTATTAAGCTTGAGATTCGTGTTGCTCATATAATCAGTGCATCAGTACAGTAGTGCATTTACGAAATTCTGTACCTTTCCAAAATTTTCCATGACGTAATCACGTGCTTGCATGTTTTTAAGTGATCGTGTTGTGCTATGACAACTGGTTATCCTACAGATTTTACTTTAAAATGACCTGGATTCAAAATAAGGTATGTGCCTATGTAAACAGGAACAGACTTTTATTTGCGTATCATTCGTAACTAAGGCCACTTGGACATGATTGTTTTCCATATGTAACCTACTTAAAGATAAACTAAACTTTATTCTTCATGTAGTAGGAATAACCATTATATCAAAAAGGAACAGTGAACTTCTTCAGAAATATCTTGATGCAAAAGCTAAATACAGACAAATTTTGTTGAGCGGTACTTTATGAAACTGTTGAATTTATTTTTCCAACTATAGAAAACAATTTCCGATATTATTTTATTTCTCAGATTTTTGGGGGTCCTTAACATATTTCACGCCATAGTATGATTTTTTGTAAATGAAATGAGCAGACTAGCTGCTATGAGATTAATACTCTTTACGATTTCTGTTTCGGCTTTCATGTCATTTTCAAGTAACCAGCGAACACAACATGAATAGTGTTTGTGTGGGCCTACAGCATAGTACGTACACGTCTTAGTATGGCACTTTGAAAATGAGAGGTACATACCAGCTGCAATAAGAATAACACGCTTTTCGGCATTATTTTCATTCACAAGTAACCTCCGAACACAATGCGAGTAAGACTAATTACATCTGTGGTGTATGTCCATGTGAGTTACTGTATTTTGTAATTTTACATTGTCACATATTTCCAGTTTATTGTGACGTCCATATTGCATATATAGGAAACTGCCACTGTCTAGTTTCCAGCGATTAGGTGACATATAGTCATTATAAACGCATGGAATACGTATCGACACATATTTGACAGTTTGCTTAGCGTAAAGTACTCTTTGACATTTATTTGACAGTTCGTTTACTAAGATGTTGTATGTGTACAAAGTATAATTAGTAAAGCAACCGATAGTGTTATATTTCATTGACTGGATTTTGCTGTGAATCATATCTTTGATTTGCGTATCTTTTGTCGTCAAATTTACAATTACTTTTCGTATTCCAGTATGCCAATCTCAAAATCCAGTTTACAATGGAAATAGAAACAGATAGTTCAATAAACTACTCTAACCAAACAATTAGCAAATCAGTGATCACCATGCATTTGATATTTGCAGAAAACCTGTCCCTACAGAAAACATTATAAATGCCACTTCTTTTCATCATAAATCACAAATATGCACACTTCCAGTCAATGATTAAGAGATTAATAGGTTTGTCACTAGAAAACCAGCAATACAAAAAGAACTGGAAATACTCCATTACATAGCCATATAGTAATAGAATCACATATAACGACATATGAATATATTTAAATAGAGAAACCTCAATTAGTGAGAGAACAATGTTCCTACCTGCAATTTACCTAGGACTGATATCAAACCAAAATCTTAGAAAATCCCAATCTTGCACTAAAGTCACTTGTGACAATTAGAGTATTGTTTACATCGGCCAAACAGGACCACATTTTAGTATCAAATCTAGAGAATACACGAGAAGTAGCGACAGTAAACAAGACAGCTTACATCTAAAAATCAGCACCTCAGGAACGAGGAAATTGAAATTCCTTTGCAAATGCTACACAGAATACTGAAAGGACTTACTATGAACATACTTGAAGAAATGGTGCTATACTGGGTGATTATAATTAAAGTTAAACTTTCAAAACGACAACATCACTGTCAGAATGTCAAATTCCAACGGAATATTATCGAACAACGGGAAAAACACATGACAGAAGCAAAAAATAGCGCGAAAGTTGATCAGTTGGAGGAGCTGTATGTGTCCGTACACGTAAATGAATATACCTGTAGGCGCACGACCGTTAAAGTTGTTACAAACACGCCGGGTACACGGCTTTTCCTCCCCTCGCGACTGCGACGTTCGCCATGACAGTCTCAATGCAGGACGGCGCTCTGCCTGCATTACAAGAGCGATGACTGTGCTCACGTCGCTCTGCAGAAGTTCCGAACATTGAAGGGTTTTAAAAAAGGCGGTGGTCCGACGACTGCTACAGGTCTGTACAAAATGGTACGGAAATTCGAAAAGACGAGTGCAACCTGCTAGAGGGAGGAGACGAAACGATTCGACGTCAGTGGAAGCAGTGGCCACAGCAACGCACGAGGGGGCTAGTGGTGGTGCACATACGTGTAGTGCACGGAGAATGCCCGAACACTGGACATACCCTTGAGCATGGTGCTTAAAATCCTATGAAACATCATTCTTTCCTTTACAATCAAAATTACCCATGTGCACGAGTTTCTTCCTGTTGACCTGCAAGCAAGAGAGACCTTTTCTTTACAACTTTTTGCTTGCATGGAATTGGACAATGATTGGCAGTGGTAGATTTTGTGGACAGACGAAGATCACTTCCACCTGGCAGGACATGTCAATACACAGAATTGTCGGACATGGGCAACGGAAAATCCACACGCAAATCAACCAGTACCACTTCATCCTGAAAATGTATGGTACGGGTTTAAGGCATCATTAGGGCCATAATTTTTGTAAGAAACAGGTGCTTGTGGTCCTGCCACTTGTAACGTCACTGGTAAGTGCCATGAGCGTCCTTTTCACAACCACGTCATTCCAGCTCTCCCACAGGATAGATATGCGGATGGGATAATTTTTTTATGAAACATAGCTCACCTCCGCGCATTGCAAATACAGTTGAGTAGCTGCTGAAGCAACATTTCGGAAATGTTAGGTTAATCAGCCGCCATTTCCCTACCGACTGGCCGTCCTGATCGCCTGATCTTAATCCGTGTGACTTATGTCGGTGGGGCTATCTGAAAGATGTGATCAGTGTTCCGATTGCAAACGTAGTTGCATTGAAGACAAGCATTGCGCAACACATCCTGAAATTGACCCCGTAAGACTTCGATTGGTTGTGAAGCATGCTGTTTCTCGATTTCACCTTGTTACAGGAAACTGTGGGCAGTACACTGAACATGTTTTGATCCAGTCACACGGAAAGTAATAATACGGTTTGATTTTGATTCATACTTTTGTGCGGTTTTTGGCCTCAGGACAATTAAAAACCTATTTTTCCCATCCGATGTGATATGACCTTGCCGTGGTGGATGGGCTTACATAACTAACAGTATCGCACCTGTATGCCATGCACACTGAGAAGTACAGTTTCTTTAACATCAAATGTACACCTTAGGCGTTGTTATATGATTCATTTCTCATTTGCAATAGACCACTATTAAATTATGATGCTTACAGCGCCAACTATTGCTACATTTTGTAACTGTTTATTTTTCTTCTGCTATACGTTTTGCCCCCTCTCCGGTAATATTCCGTTGCAGTTTGACGTCATTGTGACACTGGTGTTATTTCTACAGCGGTTTGAAAGTTTAACTTTAATTATAATCACCCTGTATATACATACCAAAGACTGTCCATATGAAATTCCAAACGAACACACAGACTTTAAAAATAAATATTCCCAGGGAAACTTTTTTGACTTACTGGAACACGAAAAAGTATAGAACAACAACATGTACTCAGACCAAATATATAATTAGCAGCAAAATAAAGTCAATTAAATATAACACCATCAAGTTGTTGTTGTTGTGGTCTTCAGTCCTGAGACTGGTTTGATGCAGCTCACCATGCTATTCTATCCTGTGCAAGCCTCTTAATCTCCCAGTACCTACTGCAGCCTACATCCTTCTGAATCTGCTTAGTGTATTCATCTCTTGGTCTCCCTCTACGATTTTTACCCTCCATGCTGCCCTCCAGTACTAAATTGGTGATCCCTTGACGCCTCAGAACATGTCCTAACAACTGATCCCCTCTTCTAGTCAAGTTGTGCCACAAACTACTCTTCTCCCCAATTCTATTCAATACCTCCTCATTAGTTATGTGATCTACCCATCTAATCTTCAGCATTCTTCTGTAGCACCACATTGCGAAATCTTCTATTCTCTTCTTGTCTAAATTATTTATCGTCCATGTTTCACCTGAATACATGGCTACACTCCATACAACTACTTTCAGAAACGACTTCCTGACACTTAAATCAATACTCGATGTTAACAAATTTCTCTTCTTCAGAAACGCTTACCTTGCCGTTGCCAGTCTACATTTTGTATCCTCTCTACTTCGACCATCATCAGTTATTTTGCTCCCCAAATAGAAAAACTCCTTTACTACTTTAAGTGTCTCATTTCCTAATCTAATTCCCTCAGCATCACCCGACTGAATTCGACTACATTCTATTATCCTCGTTTTGCTTTTGTTGATGTTCATCTTATACCGTCCTTTCAAGACACTGTCCATTCCGTTCAACTGCTCTTCCAAGGCCTTTGCTTTCCCTGACAGAATTACAATGTCATCGGCGAACCTCAATGTTTTTATTTCTTCTCCGTGGATTTTAATACCTACTCTGAACTTTTCTTTTGTTTCCTTTACTGCTTGCTCAATATACAGATTGAATAGCATCAGGGACAGGATACAACCATGTCACACTCCCTTGGCAACCACTGCTTCCCTTTCGTGTCCCTCGACTCTTATAACTGCCATCTGATTTCTGTACATATTGTAAATAGCCTTTCGCTCCCTCTATTTTACCCCTGCCACCTTCAGAATTTGAAAAGAGTATTCCAGTTAACATTGTCAAAAGCTTTCTCTAAGTCTACAAATGCAAGAAATGTAGCTTTGCCTTTCCTTAATCTTTCCTCTAAGTTACGTCGTAGGCTCAGTATTGCCTCACGTGTTCCAGCATTTCTACAGAATCCAAACTGATCTTCCCCGAGATCGGCTTCTACCAGTTTTTCCATTCGTATGTAAAGAATTCGCGTTAGTATTTTGCAGCTATGACATATTAAACTGATAGTTCGCTAATTTTCACATCTGTCAACACCTACTTTCTGTGGGATTGGAATTATTATATTCTTCTTGAAGTCTGATGGAATTTCGACTGTATCATACATCTTGCTCACCAGATGGTAGAGTTTTGTCAGGACTGGTTCTCCCAAGGCTGTCGGTAGTTCTAATGGAATGTTGTCTACTCCCAGGGCCTTGTTTCGTCTTAGGTCTTTCAGTGCTCTGTCAAACTCTTTACGCAGTATCATATCTCCCATTGAATCTTCATCTGCGGCCTCTCCCATTTCCATAATATTATCCTCAAGAACATCGCCCTTGTATAGACCCTCTATATACTCCTTCCATCTTTGTGCTTTCGGCTGGCCGGAGTGGCCGTGCGGTTCTTGGCGCTACAGTCTGGAACCGAGCGACCGGCGACCGGCGACTGATGACGTCAGAAGTTAATTCGTATAGTGCTCAGAGCCATTTGAACCATTTTTCTGCTTTCCCTTCTTTGCCTAGAACTGGGTTTCCATCTGAGCTCTTGATATTCATACAAGTCGTTCTCTTTTCTCCAAAGGTCTCTTTAATTGTCCAGTAGGCAGTATATATCCTACCACTCGTGAGATAAGGCTCTACATCATTACATTTGCCCTCTAGCGATTCCTGCTTAGCCATTTTGCACTACTTGCGATCTCATTTTTGAGACGTTTGTTTTCCTTTTTGCTTGCTTCACTTGCTGCATTTTTGTATTTTCTCCTTTCATCAATTAAATTCAGCATCTCTTCTGTTACCCAAGGATTTCTACTAGCCCTCGTCTTTTTATCTACTTGATCCTCTGCTGCCTTCACTATTTCATTCCTCAAAGTTACCCATTCTTCTTCTACTGTATTTCTTTCACCCATTCCTGTTAATTGTTCCCTTATGCTCTCCCTGAAACTCTGTACAACATATGGTTTAGTCAGTTTATCCAGGTCCCATCTCCTTAACTTCCCACAACATAAAAAATCTTGGTAAAAGAATTGTAAAATAAATGTAAAATCGCGCTTCGTAGTAAACAAACTATCAAATATGCGTCGAAAAGTATTCCGTCCGTTTGTAGTTACTATACGTCACGCAATCCCTACAACCTGGATAATGACAGTTTACTATAGATTGGATATGAACGTTAAATCAAACTGGACTGAAACACCAATCTAATATTACAATGTGTAATTATTTCCTTGGACAATCACCACAATGTAAATAGAGTCACTTATGTTGTATCCGCACATTACTTGAGAATGAAGATTAAATTTATTGCTGCTAGTCTGAGCCATTCACTTTCAAAATGCCATACAAAATAATGCAATTTTAACCCAAATTTTCAGTTGCACAGGAACAGGAAGTTATTGTAATCTCAAATTTCAACAAATAGCCTCTGTAACATTCTGGAAAAATGTAATTTGATATATAAAACGGAATCAGTTTGTCTCACTTAGTTCTCTATGAGACTGCATTGTGTTGGCGGACTATATATAGGCCACTATAAGCAAAAATAAAAGCTATCTATATAGGTGCGAAGAGTGCAGCAGAGACGTTTGTAGGTTTGAGTTCAAACATGAACCAATCTGTTCGAATAGTTTACATCCCCCCTTTCTTCCCTTTTATTGAATTTCGATTCCGCGAAGGAAGTGGGCTGGCAGCAGCTTAGCGCACTGCTCTTCAGCCTACAGAATTTTTAAAACAGAAGAAGAAGATAAGAAACAATAAAAGCAGGTGATAAAACTTTGACTTCAACTGTAAAACGGCAGAAAATTGTGGAAAGTTAAACATAAAACAATGGATTGGCGATGCTAATTAAATACACAGGAAGCACACAGATAAAATGGTAGACAGACAACTAGAATACACAGCGACAGGCTGGTTTTTGTTTGCAAGAGATATAACAATCACTTGCAGCGACAGTATAATTTCCGTTCCCAATACTTCGGAAATGACGCACAGAACTGAACACTCACTGAAAACACAGCACTAAAAAGCCAACACAAAGATGACACACCACAGCCAAGGGCAGATGGGGGTGGGGGGGTGGGTGGTACCTGGAAAGATGAGGGGAAAAAAGGAGGGGAGGAGAGGAGAAACGAAGGGGCGGGGGAAGCGACTGATGGAGTGGAATCATAAGGGGGGAGGGAAAGCAGGGCAGACGGGGTAGGGAATGGGGAAAGGCAGGGAGGGAAATACAAAAGGACCCAGGGGAGAGAAGGGAGGCAGAGAGAGGACAGGTGGGGAAAAAACAGTATGGAAGGGGGGTGGGAGTGGGAGCCCATGGAATGGGCAGAGGATGGGAGGGGGAGGTGAGCATCAGAGTTTATAAGAGGGATAAATGGAGGGAGAGAGGGCATCATCCGGATGGGGAGTCTACAGAAGCGACCTTGGGAAAGGAGATGAAGGTTGTCGACATGGATCCTAGGGAGGACAAAACAGTGAAGGAGTGGCAGAGGGCGGCAGTTGGAGAGGAGCAACCAGGGGATGAGGGGGATCAAGGCAGTGGGAGGTGTAGAGTACACGGATATGTTCAAGGAATAGGAGCAGATGGGGGAAAGGGATCAGGTCATAGAGGATCCGCATGGGGGACAGGACTCGTATGTAGAAGGCGAGGTGGAGTGAATGGTGCTCAAGGATCTGGAGGGAGAGAATTTTTTTTTTTTGGGGGGGGGGGGGGAGGGCGAATATCCAGGTGAGACTGCCATAACGGAGGATGGGACTGATTATGCACTTGGGAATCCCGAGTTCTTTCCAATCTTTTGATTGGCCTGCGATCTAGTTGCTTCTGTGGGTACTATGACCACAACCTTTCTTGGTGTTTTGAATTTACTATGGACGTAACACTAAAAATTATTGAAACACACACTGAAATATTTCTATCACGCTGATCACGTGTAACAACCACAACTAATAAATAAATAAAAAATTGCAATCTTGATATATGCAATTCTCGTGTTTTCGCTTGTTCTGCGACCTAATGGAGTCTGTTGGTACAAACTCCAAGAACAGGCATTCCCTGTAATTTAATTTCGTGATAAAAATTACAGTCGCTTTATTACAGCGTATTGCGTTTGTTCTTCATTTAATTCATGATTAACTGTCTTAATTGTATCACCTGAATAATGCTTTGATTGTTTCATCTGAATGCTGCTGTCTTGTTTTCAAACTGATTAAAATATGGTGAAGATTTTACCTGTTATTCTAATATGGGAACAGGGATGGAATTGCTCTTTTACAACCTACTTGGTAAATGGGAGGACATTTCCGTCTTTCTCTGTTACCTTTACTTGAATGTTTACATATCCATACATACCAGTGCTGTATGAGAACTTGTAAATTTGTTCAAAGACAACAGGAGTTTGTACAGTGGTAGGATTTAATGCTGTTTCACGAAAGTGTCAAATTTATGCAGAGCTTAGTATTGTAGGTAATTCGCGTCATGCGAGTCAAATATCACTTGACTGTTCGAACAAACTCGATTCTATATCGAACGCAGCAGCGTACCGGAAATCGCGCACACGTTAGAATGTATACAAAATCAGATTGTAGGCACACGAAGCTGGTACGCCCAATATATAAAAATCGCCAGGGCCAAGTGTTTGTAATTTAGATATTGTATTTACACACTTGCACATAACGCATGTTTCTTTGTACGACTGTTCATAATTTCAAAGATGGTGTGTGAATACATGGTGATGAAATGTCGATATTTCACTAGAAGCATTCCTACATGATTGAAAATTGGCATAATGTATACCCAGGCAATGCTGGTATGAATGAATTCATATGAACATGACATATATCAAATTTTATTACTGAATGTGCATACTTCCCTTTCCAGCTACAAGTACTATGTCACGAATAAGGAGAGCGAGGAAAGCTCACAGCATTTATTCAAAGCAACTGCAATCTTGGTAATACTGGAAACTGGTCCCATTTCAGTGGCTTTCAGAGCATAGAAGTTGGTTTAAATGAATGATAAAGATCATAACCATGTCGTCAAAATAATAGAGAAATACCGTCTTTTTAATAGTGACTTCCGTTTAGATAGGTCAAATTTTTCACACATTAATAATTTAGTCACTACAATGTAAAAAAGGAAGAGAATCTGTGAGGGTTAGGTAACGCATTAAAAATACCAGAGAAGGCCTCTAAACTACACAAGGAAACTGATTATAAGTACCAGTAAAAAATATAAACATTTATTTTATAACGATGTAAAATATGCAAGTAAGTTGTTCCTCTGTACAGAGTCTGATTTCATTACACTGGGGCTACAGAATACAGGATTCTGCTGTTGCTCTTTTCGGAGGAACCACTTTTAGAGGTATTATGCCGTAGGCCTCTAAAGTACACAAGGAAACTGGCTACAAGTACCAGTAAAAAACATAAACATTTATTTTACAATGATGTAAAAAAAAACAAGTAAGTTGTTCCTATGTAAAGTGTCTTATTTTATTACACTGGGCTACTGAATGCAGATTCTGCTGTAGCTCTTTTCTGAGGAACCACTTTTAGAGGTAGTATCTCGTAGGTCTCCAAAGTACACAAGGAAACTGACTATAAGTACGAGTAAAAAACATGAACATTTGTTATACAACGATGTAAAAAATATAAGTAAGTTGTTCCTATCTAAAGAGTCTTATTTTATTCCACTGGGCTACTGAATACAGGATTCTGCTCTTGCTCTTTTCGGAGGAACTACTTTGAGAGGTATTATGTCGTAGGCCTCTAAAGTATACAAGGAAACTGGCTATAAGTACCAGTAAAAAAACATAAACGTTTATTATACAACGATGTACAAAATAAAAGTAAGTTGTTCCTGTGTAAAGAGTCTGCCCTCATTATTTTGGGGTTACTGAACACAGGATTCTGCTGTTGCTGTTGTCGGAGGGACCACTTTCTGAGTTATTGTGTCGTAGGTTTTTACCACACTCCAGAAGTTACAAACATAGAGGTTGTCCATTTCAAGCGATGTCTGTCATCCTTCCACCGGTTCCTCCACAGGAAGTGTACATCATTAGTCCAACATTCACGATTGAGAGATGCAAGTCCCCATTTAACAATGTAGATGAAACGGTATAGCCCCTGTCGGCATCATACAGCTTGCTGTATCTCTCAGGGTGCTAAAATACCGTCTGTATTCGCCTGAGTGATCAAGTTGGTTGGCTGGACTGGTCGTGCTGTGGAGAAGGTTCGACGCTCTTCTCAGATGATATGTCGGCCAACGAGCGTCCTTTGGTCTCAGGAATGCAGAACCACACGAAGATAACCCCTAGGAAAGAGCACGTCGCGAAAAACCAGAAAGGTATAAAAGCGCCGTAGGCGTCGGTGACCACCTGGAACAGCTTGGTGTCGCTGAAGCCCAACACCGCCACCAAGACGTAGACGGAGGAGGAGGCCAGCACTCGAAGCGAGGGCGGCACCAGCTCGTTGGGCATCACCCATAGCAGAGAGTTCAGGCCCATGCCGAAGGACACCTGAAACAGGAATCACCGTGCATCTTTCGTCAACTTAGTACTACCGAACAGTTCAGTGATCTGATTTCCGCCTACAGAACTAGCCGACCATTCTGCACTCACAAGGTGCGCTATGTTGTTGATTTCAGGTCTGGAGCGCACAAAATTTCTTGCGAATAGTTTTCTGAATAAATGCCTTTAAATGGTGAAGTTACTACTGTTTTAAAATTTGTTATCGTCATTTTTTAAAAATATACGTGCTGATACATCCTGGCTGAGAAGCCTTTTTACGGTTTTGGAAAAAGGTGAATTCATCGTCAATGCTGCAAACTGCCTAGGTCTACGTTCGATGACGTTTCATCTCTAGAAAAGCCTTTTTGTATACTAAAGTGCTAAAGAAACTGGTGTACGCAACCGTATTCAAATACAGAGATATGTAAACAGTCATAATACGGCGCTGGCCTATATAAGACAAGTGTCCGGCGCAGTTGTTAGATCAGTTGCTGCTGCTACAATGGCAAGTTATCAAGTTTTAAGTGATTCTGGACGTGGTGTTGTAGTCAGCGCACGAGCTTCTCCGAGGTAGCAATAAAGTGGGGATTTTCCTGTACGACCATTTCGCGAGTGTGTCGTGAATATCAGGAATCCGATAACACAACAAATCTCCTACATCGCTGCAACCGGAAGAAGATCGTGCAAGAGTGGGACCGGTGTCGACTCAAGAGAACGTTCAACTTGACAGAAGTGCAAGCCTTCCGGAAATTGCTACGGATTTCAATGCTGAGCCATCAACAAGTGTCAGCGTGCGAACCACTGAATGACACATCATCGATATGGCCTTTCGGAGCCGAAGGCCGACTCGTGTACACTTGATGACTGCGCGACACAGAGCTTTACGCCTCGCCTGGGCCCGTCAACTTGGACACTGGACTACTGATGACTGGAAACATGTTGCCTGACTGGACGAGTCTCGTTTGAAATCGTATCGCGCGGATCCACGTTTACAGATATGGAGACCAACCAATGAATCTATGGGCCCTGCATGTCAGCATGGGACTGTTATGCTGGTGGAGGCTCTGTAATGGTGTGGGACGTGTGCAGTTGGAGTGATGTTGGATCCCTAATACTTATAGACAGGTGACACAGACGTAAGCATCCTGTCTGATCACCTGCATCCATCCATGTCCATTGTGCGTTCCGACGGACATAAGCAATTGCAGTAGAAGAATAAGACACCCCACACGTCCAGAATTGCTACAGAGTGGCTCCAGAAACACTCTTCTGAGTTTAACACTTCCACTGGCCACAAAACTCACCAGAAATGAACATTATTGCGTATATCTATGATGCCTTGCAACGTGCTGTTGAGAAGAGATCTCCACTCCCTCGTACTCTTTTGGGTTCATGGGCAGCCCTGCAGGATTCATGGTGTCGGTTCTCTCCAGAACTTTTTCAGACATTGGTTGTTTTCATGCTACGTCGTGTTGCGGCACTTCTGCGTATTCACAAGAGGAGCGGAGGGCAGGAGGGGGGGGGGGGGGACTACACTATATTAGGCAGGTGTATCAGTTTCTTAGGGTCGTCAGTGTAAAATAGACCAGGAGTAAACTGTTCTCAGAAATTGACGTAGACAGATAAATTATATAGACTAAAGGAGCACCTGAAGATGGGCTTCCAAGGCTCCAAATCCGTCGTTTACTGAAATAAAAACTACGATTTGTAACTGAAGGCATCTTTTTTTTAGTGATGCTTCGGCAGACGTTTAAATTGGCCGTTGTGTTACGACTATGGTCGAGTGGTCAAACAGAAGTATTCGTACATGGTTTCTGTAGACCATCGTCGTGCATTTTCTTGTACGTGGTTGGATAATTTGGTGGATTACAAAGACAAAAGAAAGGAAATTGTCTTTAGTTTCTTATAAATGAGTGCATCCTAGAAACAACAATGGAAGGGTTCTTTGTTCGCACTTCAGAGGAATACCTGTCGAAGAAGGGGAGTGATTGTGGGCTCTTGATATGATGAAGACTTTCCGGTTCCTTTACGAGCCAATTTGATACATTAGTATGCTGCGTCGATGAAGGAGAATGAAACAACATTAATATCATATTTGTCACTGAAACAGCTATTTCTTCTCTTGTGTGATTACTGCAAAGTAATATGTTTGGCGTCCAAAACCTCCAAAGAGTACGGAAAATTCTACTTCAATTAAGAATCTCACCCTGTACCGAACCTTCTGTAGAGATGTGAGGGTGAAGCCAAACGGTTATATTTTAATAAGAACTCTCGTTGGCCACCAAACTCCCCTCCATATATGTAAAGGGAAATGTGTTATCCTTTTAGTGCTTGTATTCCATATAACTCAACAGCTTTGAGGTATTCAGAGATAAACACATAGTTGCAGATTTTTGGACTACTAAGCGTCAACGTTCAGTATCAAATAAGTATTTCAAATTTTGTTGGATGTTGTTGACTTTTCAAAACTATAGTGATGTGTAACTAGGGTCCTAAACCTGGAAGTATTGAATATGACATTTATTGGGAAAGTCCTTTTTTCAGTGTTAAATTTAACTGGAAAATTTAAAACTTTCTTTGTAATCTGGCAGAAGACTTTATTAAAACAATAAAAGCTACCTGTATTGCAATATTTTCAAATAATGGACACAATGTACCACAACTCCCCGCCGCTCCGCTGGTATAGGAGAGTTGACGGAATTTTCGAGGGTTTCCAGCAGTGCCTCGAAAACGTCTGAGACGTTGTTAGACCTCGCTGCAGTGCTGAAATGGAATATCAGACGACAGTAATGTTCACCAGTAACAAGAACTCGAAATGTCAATAGCCTCTGGTAGCGCGATTGTGTAGTTTCTACTTTCCTTTGCTACATGTGGCCCAACGTGATGAAGTATTAGTCTACAACCGTGAGTACAGTTAAAGAGAATACGTACTACTTGCCGTCATATCTCTTCCGCTACGCTCGCACATGCATTGCGTCGAAGGTAATAACTATCCCAGTAATTTTGCTGCTTTCCATAATTTTTAGTTAGTCCCAAAATGTAGCGGCTGCGACGACAGTTGCTATTAAGAAACTGGACATATTGACCACTGGAATAGCGTGCACGGTTCTCTCTAGGTGTATATGGACTCCAGAGACAAACACAGGCAGACGGCGACTAGGAGCGAGGCGGACAAGTATGAACGCTCCTTAAAACCGTCATTTAGCTGCCAAATAAAATCAAAGACATGGTGCGTCCTTTGAATTACAGTCATGACCTCAGAGTTAAAGGTGTTTACAGTATTCGACGGGAACTTTTCGGTATGCATGTGGAACTGTCTGTGCTAACAGTTTCTTAGCCCATTACCACACTTCCAGTATAGAAATCTAGAAAAAATTCTCTTGCTGCTGAACACAATTTAACGAATAAAAATAGGACCTTGTGTCAGCAGGTACAGAGTGTAACCAGTGCTTGAAATTACTGGTATCCAAACATTAAGAAACTGTAAAACTTTGAATGTGTGTTATCAAATTTAACTGGAATACGCACATCACAGGTATCAATGTCCTAAAACCTGCAGATGAAACCGAATGACTGCATGAGATTACGTCGCGTATAATACAAGGGGTGTTCAGTAAGTAATGCAACACAATTTTTTTCGGCCATTTTCGGTTACAAAAATGGGGAATTTGTTGTGGGAAATAATAAAGTATTCCTACTTCAAACCCTGTAGTTTCATGAAGTTCCGATAGGTGGCCGCGATATACATAGCCTTGAAAATGGCGTTTGCAACGACGGTGCGTTCCAGGCAAAGAGCTGTCACAGAGTTTATTTTGGCGGAAAACCACAGCATCGCAGATAATCATAGGTCTTGAAGAATGTCCACGGAATCCCGACAGTGAACAAAAGCATGATGAGTCGTTGAGTAGGGCGTCTGTCATCATCGCAACAAGGTCGGACAAACTTGTTCCATCTCCCAGGTGCCGGTCGGTCACACATGGCTGCCACTCCTACAGTGCTGGAACATGCGGACACTCTGATTAGAGGTGATCGACGGATCCCAACCAAACACCTTGCTGCTTAACTGGATGCGTCTTTGATAGTGCAGACGCACTCAAAGGACTGTGCCTGCCGGGTTCTACGCCGCCTACCAGGAGGCCATAAACTGAACGAAAGATGTATTCTGTGGAAACCAGTACGTGGATGTGGCGAGGTTATTGACGCAGTTAGACGTCAACTCCGGCGTCGACCGGTAGTGTGGTACTATGCGGGAATAGAGGCCCTCCAAGTAAGGTGGAACAAGGCAATGAATGGAGATTATGTTGAAAACAAGGTTTTGTAGCCAAATGAGCGGAGAATAATATGACATATTGGAATCTTGGGTAAAACCAACTTGCTTTCAGAAAAAAACATTTCTTTTTGAACGCCTCTCGTACATACTGATGGGAACAAAAGTTCTGCAAGTGGTGAATCATCTCCTAGGCTTCTAGGAGGTATAGAGGGGATCGGTACACAAAGTTTTAGTAAGGATTCCACGTCCGCAAATGTGCCCTTTGTACATAAAATAAGGTTGATTATAGGAGTACTTTGAAATCTCCCAATTCTCTGTTATACTGGGAAAAGGGCGCAGCCGCCAGTTTCTTTTGTAATGATGACCTCACGTACAAATTTCGTCCGATTACAACGACGGCACGTTGGATTCGCACTCGGAGAGAACGTCCGGCCATCCACACTTAGGTTTCCCTCGATGTCCCCAACTCATGCTGGGTAAATGCCGGAGTGGTTTCTTTGAAACGGCTCAATTGATTTCCAACACGAGAGACTGAAACGTTTAGAACGTATGTTCCGTCTCTAACGCCCCGACGTCGTCGGGATTTCAAACTCTAGTCTTCCATCCTTTTTTCGCAACTACGGCTTACAGAAACTGTTGTGTTTGTAACTAGGAAGGTAGACTGTGATGCTCCTTGGACAAGCAGTACTATCGAGTTTGAAGAGGATGTCCTTCGTCACCTAGAAGAGAATCTGCCGACGAGTACTCGAACCATTGTCCACGCCGTAGGTTTCTGTGTGGCGAAGACGTCAAAACTCTTTTCCTCTATTGTATGCACACTATGAAGCAGGTGATCTGAAAGTAACTTGATCGTTAAACTTATTTTACTTCCAAACGGTACATTTTCAGACATGGATCTCTTATTGAAACTCTTATACAAAGCAACGTCTGTATCTCTGAGAAGCCTCTGACAGGAACTGTGAAACACCATTTATACAGGGTGTTTCACAATTCCTGTATACATACTGTCCCAGGAAGAATGGTCAGAATTAATGGATATGGCAGCAAAGACCATTCGAAACAAAAACGTCTAGTAAACAAGGGTTATAAAATGCATACCTTAACAGGTGTCAGCATTTTTTCGTCTTCAGTAGTGTGAAGCAAAGCTCTTCTATTGCAATCACTTCGATTTCTCTATTTTGGCAGGTGGCAGTATGAATTAAAGCAGGAAAAATATCCAATAAATATGGGTTCTACACCGTACATCTGTTAGGACATGAACACCTTCGCTACTGTGAAAGACCGCTCTTCTACTGAACAAGGGGCCATAGCTGTTAAGATAAGCAGTTTAGAGACCATGTTCACTACACTTGTAGCTTCTAATGATCGTTGCTCTCATACCAGTGAATCCTCCTGGGACACACTGTGTATACAGATAGAAAACAAATTCAGGCAATCTGAACCCACATCGCAGTTCCCTGCATTTTCGGTAAAAAATTGTGACCAAGAAGAGGCACTTTCGCAGCACTATAACTGCATGTCCGGTACGTATTTTCATTCAATGCCTTGTACTTATTCTGCCCAGACAGTGCAGTAGGTAGAGTTAAGCGCTAGAATACTCGAGTACGAATGTTAGAGTCGACGTCTAGGTATTATTTTTTATTTTCTAATTTTAGATTGCGTGCTAAGGCATCTCGACTGCTGTGCAACAATGTATCCGTCTTAAACAAAACAAATGCAATGATTTAATACTGACATGGAAATGACAGCACAATCGTTCCTATTATTTCATTTTTAAAAATTCGTTTCTGGTTTAAACGATTACTTTGTTCACTTCCACACACAACACGCCTGCCCGTTCTCCGGTCCGTTGTCAGAATAGCTTCCACTTTCTTGAGTCACTCTGCGAGGTGCGAGTGTACCACAGGAGTATGGTATAAATTTCCTATTTTTGATGATCTGTGTAACAGACAGGGTGAATAACATCGGAAACCAGTGCCATGTGGCCTCATGATTACCCATGTAATACGTACAACCCTGTGCAAACACTTAATTGAATGTGGGTTCCACAGCACAATTGAAATAATATACATTTAAGCACTGTTAAAGTTAGTGCACCTGGCTGTCTTGTTATCAGAAAAGTTTATAACTGACACAATAACATACCCTCAACAGGTCACAGGCGATCCAGTCTGGGTGATATTTTATCATTTAAAGGTTTTAATATGTATCAAGTAAATTTATAAACAGTTGATTCCGTAGAATGGCCCTTTTAAAATCCATACTGTGATTTGCTGTTTCCCTTTATTATTGGTACGGACAGCAGCTGTTAAACTGCGAACAACCCCGACCAACAAACAGACTTACTGCACACAACTCAGCTCGTACTAGTGGAATACGTATTGCACTCCTATCACAAAAAATGTCTACGTACTGGGATCGACAGAGTTTGAGCCCCGCGTTCTCCTCTGCTGATGGATTATCAATCGCATGCTGTAGTGCTGAACTTTGAACAGTTTGTATTGTTCTCAGATGAGGTCTCATTCACCCGTGATGAATTTCCAACAACCGCAACTGCTATTTCAGGAGTGAGGACAATCACCACGCCACCCACATCGGTGACCACCAGCAACGAGTCTGTGTCAGCGTATGGACGAGCACGTCCAAAATCACCTGACAGTACCTTATCAGGTGTAGAACAATGAATTCGGAATTTGGCTGCACTAATTACACGTCTGTTGTTTGAAAGCGATAAACAATATTTTATTCAAAATAAACTCAATTGCTATTTATACATTTGTCCCACCTCTGCGGACGGCTATGAATCCCACACCAGAAACACAGTTCTTCTGAAGCGAACCAATCAGCGTTTCGTACATTTTCATACGAATTGAAGCATTGTTCAGTGAGAGCGTTCTCCAGTGATTCAAATAGATGATAATCGGGCGGAGCCAAGTCTGGAGAATAAAATGCACTAGTATTTTCCAACTGCTCAATCTTTCCCCTGACTCGTTTTGCTGTGTGTGATGGGGCGTTATCATGGAGCAATACGATTTTTGTGTTGCCTTTTTTCATATTCCGATCCTTTTCCACGTAATCCTCAATTTAAATCTATCATTTTCTGTTGGTAGTGATCAGTGTTAAGAGTTTCACTACGTTTTAGCAGCTCACAATATATGACACCCTTCTCATACCACCAAACACAGACCATTGTCTCCTTTGCAAAGCGATTTGGTCTTGGGGTGGATGTCGATGGTTTGCATGTATTCACCCATGATTTACGCCGCTTAGGATTCTCAAAATATATCCATCTTTCATCGTCTGTAACTACTCGATGGAGAAACGACATTTTTTTTTGTATCTGGCGAGCAGCATTTCACAAGTGGTCTTTCGATTTGTTTGCTGTCTTTCATTCAGTTCATGAGGAACCCGTATTCCCACTTTCTGCACCTTTCCTATAGCTTTCAACAGAAGAGAAATGGCTTTCTGCGTCACATTAAATTGTTCCGCGAGCTCCTCCTGAGTCTGAGTATCATCTTCATCGAATAACACCTGCTATTCGTTGTCTTTGAACTTTTTCGATGGTTTCCCTCGCTCATTGTTTCTCACGTCAAAATCAACAATTTTGAATTTCTTAAACCATTCGAAAAACTGTGTTTTCCTAAGAACATGTTCGCCGAAAGTTTCGACAAGCATTCAATGAGATTCTGCAGCAGTATTCTTCAAATGATAACAGAATACCAACGCCATCCTCAAATCGTAGTTCGTAGGCACAAAAAGACATGCTTATGGGTTTGAAAGAGACACCGATGAATGGAACTTGTGTTACTGTGTGTTGACAATCTTCGTCAGCCGTTACAGGAAGCAGATGGAGTTGCAGACGCGGTCTCACGGGCCCTAAGCTGACGGCCAGCACCATCCATAGGGAAATTCCCGTTTCATACTTCTACACTTGCTATTTGCTGTCCCTCGTTTGACTAGTCCACTTTACCTGGTGTTCCGGCGAGATGTGCTGTCCCTCTTCCTAGGGACTGTACCCTTTGTTGTCTGCAAAAGGATGTGGCCTCAACACAACAGTGCACCACTCTCCTTCGATGTTAATATCTGTGAGCAACTGAACAAGAAGTACCTTCATTTTTGGATTGGAATAGGACCTCCTGTTAAAAGGCCAGCGCGATCGTCGTACCTCACACCTTGGACTTTTTATTTTGAGGTTATGTCAAGACGCTAGTGTATGAAACCACTAGAAACGGATTAATACCTGCTTGCTAGGTTCCAGGCGTCTTCTGGTACAATAGACACCAGGGTTTTTTGAGAAAGTTTAGCGGAAATTCATGCTCCATTGCCATGCATGTATTCAGACTAGGAGTCATCACTTTAACAGTAACTATGAGCTACATTGTTGTAAACTTTGTATGGCCATAACACAATAAATATGTGTTTCAAACAAATGGTTCCCTGTCTCAATATAATCGGTCGTGGGCTCACTATCAAGTGTTTCATTTGGACCCACAAAGTTAGAGACACACTGTATACTCTGATGAGTTCGAAAATTCTGACCACCTGCTTAACTGCTTGTTGGTCTGCCTTTGAAGTGCAGCAAAAGTACTGATTCTGCTTGGCATGCATTTGATAAGCCTTGTCAGGTTTCCCGTGGGTCTGTTGCACCAGAAATCTAGGCGCAGGTCACGCAAGGAGGTGGCTTGTAGGCGCGCAGCTGCCGTCCTATAGCTTGCCAGATGTGTTCAATTAGGTTTAATCCAAGCCGAATTTTCTTGCCAAGACATCAACATCCGTCTCCTATCATGCTCCTCGAGCCATTGTAAGAGAATTCTAGTTTTCTGATAAGAAAAGGTATCCTGCTCCAAGGTGCTGCCGCCGTCTGGGAAGTCATCAAGCATGGAGGGACGCAAGTGGGCCGCAATGATGCTCACGTTGTTCAAGTTTATTGTGGTGCCTTCGATGAGTGCCACGGGTCCCACTGAAGAGAATGTGATCGTTTCTGTAGTCTAATACAGCCCCATTAGCCTGCATCTGTGGCACGGTGAATGTTTCGAGCAACTTCCCATATGGAAGACAGAGTATGCAGACACGATCATCGACCTAGTAACAAAATTTCCTGCGACCAGGCGAAACGTTTAGATTGATCCCGTACCCACAGCTATCGTAACTGTCGTTGTCGTTGAATCAACTTGGGAGCATGTAGCAGTCGTCTCCTGCGTTGCCCAATGTTCGACGTACACTTACCGATATGCTATGGAAACTTGTGCCTGCACAAGTATTGTGCTCCTTCGTTAGATCTGGCACCGATTGCCACTTGTCAAGCTCTACGTAGCGGAAGAGCGTCAGACGTATAAGTTCTGTGATTATGATTATGATGTGCACGTGCAACACCATGTACATTACGATTTCAGTCACTTTCCATGGATGTTCACAACAGTAGCACGCGAGCAGCCGACCAGGTTCGTCGTATGCAAGATGCTCGTTCCCTCACACCAGGCCATAATAATCTGCCCTTAACGAAAGTTACTTATTTCGGTGGTTTCCCAGCTTTCCTCCTGTATCGGCCTTAGAATAATTCCCTAACCGTCTCTGCTGCGCTTATATTCTTTCCTCACCCCGTCACTTGCCTGCAACGCCACCAGGTAGTACTCTGCGTCAGTGGACAAAGGTGGCATTACTTTGGCGCAACAGTCCATATCACAGTAAGATACCACGGAGATTTTAGTTTACACGGAAGCTAACCAACGGTCGTTCTTTTCGCTTACTTTTCGTGACTGCATCCGGAAATGGGGTACATGAAGTATCGTTCGCCACACACCATATGAGGCTTGCTATATACAGACGTTGTAATGATACTTTGTAATTCAATGTGCCATGCAGTATTCGGGCTGCCTCGACGACGCACGGGAAGGGTAATTTATCATTTATTTTTGTATTAGTTAATGTTGTATAGCAGTAATAACTTTAATTGGAAGAAAGTGCCTATAACGGTTTGCACATGTTTCTTTCCGTACATGAGTGACGCGACATCTGAGTGGGAGCGATATCAGCTTTTCACAGCACAAAAAGAGTATACTTCGCTGAATAAGATTTTTCTAGGGTCGGCGGCTGTGCAGCGGGAGAACACACTGAATATAAATGTTATATTTATGGTTATAAAACTTTACGAGTAAAAGAAAATGTTGTATATCATAGGAAACAATCTATCTGTATTCAGCTTTGAGCCACGAAAATATTTACTTCCAGTTTTACAATACGTAGCAGATCTTGTAATCAGCGACTTCGTTTGTGAACTACACTGTTTACGGTGTTGAGGTGTTTTTGGGTGTCGATAGCAGCCTGAATATTTGTTACTTTTGAGCAATCCTGAATATTGTAACCAGCTCTAATTAATCGGAGAAAGTCAAGTGCCGTTGAAAGTTCGAAGTTATCACTATCTTTGAATAACAGATATCACGATAAAAGCCAACACCGACTATTAATCTATATTTTTCAGACTGGAAGAAGGCAATAATTGCCCTAATTTCCAAGGTTATACAACCACTTGATAGTGCCAAAGGTTGATGTGAAAACAAGCTCTGTAAATGTTAATACAAAAAAATCTGGAATCTGCTTATGTAAATACAGAGAGTGGTGCTAACAGTAGTGAAGCAGTCGATGGTTACAATGTCAACTGTGCCCAGCCGGCCGGAGTGGCCTTGCGGTTCCAGGCGCTACAGTCTGGAGGGGAGCCACCGCTACGGTCGCAGGTTCGAATCCTACCTCGGGCATGGATGTGTGTGATGTCCTTACGTTAGTTAGGTTTAAGTAGTTCTGAGTTCTAGGCGACTGATGACCTCAGAAGTTAAGTCGCATAGTGTTCAGAGCCATTTGAACCATCAACTGTGTCCATATTATGTGGAATTGCTGAATGGGAAGTTTGAAATTTACGTCTCGTTAACTGCTGAATTATGAGGGTAATTACAATTTTCGGATAAACAGTGAAGTACCATCCGTAGTGACGTAGTTGTTTGACACTGGAGCAGCGAGACTTAGATCTCTCAGTTACTCCTCTCTCGCTGAGCTACTTTACTGCGTGGGCCGCGCATAAGCACTGCAACGTAGAAGTGCAGTCTCCGAGTACACGAAACCTCATACATGAAAACAGGCTCTCTAACCTCACCGTCATTTCTGATTCAGTGACGGCTATTCGAATGATCCATACGTGTTTAGTACAGGTACCAAGCGAGGAAACCCGTATCACAGAGGGTTAGTTCTCAAGTACGAGAGCTATTGGGAAAGTAAGGAGCGATCAGTCGTGACATCGAGATCACAGAGAAAAATCAAAACATAGTTGCAGCAATTAGCTACATCTTCGAGCTACTTCTGTACATAGTCGCCGCTCCGACTTAACTTAGACATCTGTCGTAGCGTTGTTCCAACTTTATAATAGCCTCGTTATAGAAGCCAGTCCCCTGTGCTTTCCGACAATTTTCTAAGCTGGACTGCAGATCGTTGTCTGTGCCAAAATGTTGTATTCATAGTCAGCAGGTAATCTGAGCGGAGATGAAAATCAGAGGGAGCAAAGTCCGGTCTGTATGGTGGCTGATCACTCCCCATCGAAAACGCTGCAGGAGCCTCCTCATTGCTCCTGCAGGATGCGGCCAAGAACCGTCACGAATAAGGAACTGCTTGACAGTTACATTATGTGGCGTCGCATGAAATCAGGCGAAATCTCTGGACGTAAACCTTCACTTGACGGGAGACAGTTTTCTGTGCATCTATATGTGCTCACTGTGCGCTCATAACTAAAAAGAAAGACGTGAAGCTATCACGAAGCACTGACCAAAACTTCTGTGCAGAGCTTCAACGGATTACCACTGTGGTTTCCATCTAACGGTCAATTGTTCCCTACTTTCCGATAGCTCTCGTATCAGTCACCACTTCTAAAAATCAAACATAACGAAATTAATTTCTCGTTTGTTTGCTGGTACATTCCTACAGCCCTGGTACTTAATGAAACCTCCGTCCCACAATATCGTACCCCACCGCTAGAGGAGCAAAGGGAAAACTATGAAGCCCATAGATAAAATGTAGATGTACTAAATCATTCTGTTTTTGTGGTGTCACGTATCAGTATCACCCCACGGACGTCGCGGAATTGGCAACGGAATTGCAAGTTTCCGTCTGACGCCAATAGTGGTCGCGAGGGATCTGGAGGACCCAATGGTACGCGTTCACTGAGCCACGCCTCCAGCTGCTGTGGACTACGAGTACCCCCTGCCACCACTATGTAGGACGACCGGTGGCAGACACATGGCCCACTTGTTCTGGGAGTTCCATGGCTAGGACACCATGGACTCTCTTTTCAGCTGCATTATTTGTAAAGAGTCTTCGTTCGTTTGGAAGAATACAAGTTAAGTAAATTATCAGTTTACTGCTTGCTAATCGTTTCTACAGCTGTCCAGCTTTCTACGCCGGCAGTTGGAACACTACTCTGAAGTCCGTCTGTCCTTACCATTGTGTACGAAATTGTACACAACAGTACTGGTGCCTCAAGCGCCATGGAAGAATACTATGGCGTGGATATTTCAACGAGGACTGCACCTGTGTACGTTTTTCTCGTGCAAGGCAGAAATTTTACCTCCTATTGGATCTTCTCTGGCATGGTAGGTACACTAGTTAAATTTTCCGTTCCTTTCTTTCACACTTCGTTTTTAGTCCAGGGCTCCATCACTACTAATGACCAAGTAAAAACAAAAGCACTCAGTTATGAGGAAAGGCTAACGTTAGTTACTTACAAAATAGACAATGAGACCGGTAAGAGGCAGCCAGAAGACAGCGTCTGTGGTGCCCTCGCTGGCGTAGATGCTGAGGAAGAAGTAGACGCCGAGGGATGTAGTGGCGACGCAGCAGCCACATAAGGAGAACAGCAGCAGTGGCTTCCTACCCAGTCGGTCCACCACGAGGGAGAAGACAATACAGGACAGCACCGTGCTGCTGGAGACGCCGATGGCCGAAAGCTCAGCGTCCAGCGAGCTGTTACTCTCCACCAGGATATGCAGCGTGTTGGCATTGATGGCGTCGACGCCGCTCAGCACCACGCACATCGTGAACACCATTGATAGCTGTTACCATAAAGATGAATGTTATAAAAAGAGATTTTAAGGGACATATCTTGACATCTATAAGTAGAATGAACTTCATTAGGCACAGAAAAATCATGAAAATGAAGATAAATTCAGAAGTCACATACCAGATTAGTTTTCGATGTGTGTGGTAAGTATATTTGCAAGTATTTAACTGTCATCTCTAAGAGACAGAGCTGCGCCTATTAGGGTTAGTCCTTCTTTAGGTGTTTATCCTTCAATATCACACATTTCTCTCCACGATCGACAACATGAGGGTAACTCTAACTCTCGCACCGAGCGAGGTGGCGCAGTGGTTAGCACACTGGACTCGCATTCGGGAGGACGACGGTTCAATCCTATCTCCGGCCATCCTGATTTAGGTTTTCCGTGATTTCCCTAAATCGTTTCAGGCAAATGCCGGGATGGTTCCTTTGTAAGGGCACGGCCGATTTCCTTCCCAATCCTTCCCTAACCCGAGCTTACGCTCCGTCTCTAATGACCTCGTTGTCGACGGAACGTTAAACACTACCCACCACCACCTAACTCTCGTAGCCTACTTTGAAGGAAACATCTAGAAAATGGCAACACTGTCACTCTGGAAATGCTTGCCACGCAATTGCTTCTTGATCGTAGGAAAGAGGAAGAGGTAACTGGGTGTCGGGTGCGAATACAGAGAGAGAGACAAAATTTGATAAATGAAGCAACATGTGTGCCTTGATCTTGAGCTGGGGCGTTGTAAGGCGCGAACACTCGAATAGATTTCCGTGATGTTTCGTCTTGACAGCCTTCTGCAACCTCATTAGGTTATTTCGGTAGTATGCTCCACTGACTGTCCATGTGAGCAGTGATGGTCAGTCCCAAAATACACTCAGCATCTTCCTGGCCGGTGATGTGTATGTCTTTACCCTCTACCGCGCTTTGCTCCTTTATTTATTACTCACTGTAATACATCTCGTTCTCGTCCATGGTGACTACACGGCTAAATAAGTAATCTAGATGACACAGCTACTACGAATCTTCTTATTTGTTAAATGAATGAAATGGTCGTATACCATTCATGGTTGCGAGTCCCTACCTGGGGAAGTTCGGCCAAAGAGCTGCAAGTCTTTTGAGTTGACGCTGCACTGGCCAATTTGCGTACCGATGATGATCAAATGATGAGGACGACACAATACCCGGACCCAAAGTGGAAGAAACCGATCCGGCAGGGAATCGAACCTGGGCCTACTACCTGGCAGTCAGATGTGATGACAATTCAGTTAAGGAGACGACCTCTTGATTCTGTTCTCGACATCGGTTGAGGTGTAATATGTCATGCATATTACGCGGTCGTATTCCCTGCATCACTGGAGTAAGTTGCAACGCTCTGCACCTAAAGGCCTCTGAACTGTAGCTCTAATATAACAGTGTGTAACATACTGTAAGTATGTCGGTGAGAGGAAAACGGCGTTCTGTAGTCGAGTTTCTAACTATAGCAAATATCCTCCAATTGAAGCTCGTAGAAGAATGAAATCGGCACGAGCATTTCGGAAACTGCACGATTTGTCGGGTGGTCGAGGAGCGCTGTGGTGAGTCTTCAACACTCGACCAAACCAAGGTGAAACCACGTCCAGACGTCGTGGGAATGCGCGACCACCCCTCATTAACCCAAGTCGGACGTTGTAGGTTGGGAAGACTGGTAAAACAGGACAGGCGGCGAACTGTGGCGAAATTAACATCAGACTTCAATGCTGCGCAAAGTGCAAGTGTGTCTGAATGCACAGTGCACCGAACACTCCTAACGATTGGCCTTCTCGGCCGACAACCCCTGCATGTGCCAATGCTAACACCACGACATCGGCAACTATTCCCGTTCTTGTAAAATTAGGCCTAGATGTGCGACTGTAGGAGCAACAAGAAAAATACGCTTTTACACTGTATTCACCTTATTTTATATTACACTACTATTCGTTACAAAAATCAAATTAAACATATCATTGATACGAACTAGAAACGTTAAAATTAGCATATAACCTCCTGTTTATGTAATTACGGGAGTAGAATTCAATTTCGCAAGCATACTATTTCCTGAATTGGTAACGTCTGCTTGTGCAACATCGACTAAAAGCCTCTAAGCAAGTCTTCCGACTTTTATACCCTAACGTCATGTAATTTGTGCAGAATGGGTTCCCCGAATATTTTTACCTCATGCGTGAAGGCCTGCGCATGCACATTCTTATCTTGTCTGAAAACTGACGTGTTCAGACAGTGTAGCCCTCTTCCTTCTCTCCCTCATTTCCAGGGAACATGATCAGGAAAGTGTGTGTGTGCTCTCACATTACCTCAACCCTGCGAGAAAAAGGTGACGTTGAGCATTAAATTTTAAAATTAGTGGTAGGAAACTGGATTGAGTGAGGCAACATCTGTGCTAGCCTGAGCGGTATTCCAGCCGCATACGTTTTGGAGGACAGACCTCTTTTTTGCTCGTCACTCGCGACACGTAGCATTATTTCCCATGAGTTCACTGTGGACTTCTGAATAATTTATAAATAGCCAGGACTCTGATTACTTTCTGCCAGCAGTTCCGCAGAACTTATGATTTTATCGCGTAAAGTGGTCTGGAAATCTAATTTTGTACGCTGAGGCTTCACACAAACACAGTTTGCCAGTGAGGGACGTAGAATATTTCTGCTAGTAGCTGACACGTGGTTCAAATGGCTGTGGAATTTAACATCTGAGGTCATCTGTCCCCTACAACTTAGAACTAATTAAACCTAACCAGCCTAAGGACACCATACACATCCATGTCCAAGACAGGATTCGAACCTGCGACCGTAGCAGGTTCCGGACTGAAGCGTGTAGAGCCGCTCGGCCACCGCGGCTGGCAGTAGCTGACACTTAGATTACAGTACCGTGTATTGGTTCACTGTGCAGCAAAGAGGAAACAGCTTTAGACATCAATATTATTGTCTTAAAGTTTTGCTATTTGAAAATCTCGTCACGCTGTGGTCGGCTTACACGGAGTTTGCCGTCAGTCATTCAGTTTACTTGCGTTTACATTTTCATCTGTCACTGAGTGGTCTTTATATGTGCAGAGTTACATTATTGTGTTTTGTTTAGAAGATAAAGCAGATAAATTTAAAGGTTTGTCTACTGTGTTGTACTGGGAGAACACACCAAGATGCAGCGGAAATACTGAAGGAACTGCCCATACTATGTTTGTCCGTCAGTCCTGAACTAATGAGATTATTACCAGACAGAATTGACAGAGTACGTCGAAAAAGCTGAAAGAAGGGCACTTCGTTTTATACACTCCTGGAAATGGAAAAAAGAACACATTGACACCGGTGTGTCAGACCCGCCATAATTGCTCCGGACACTGCGAGAGGGCTGTACAAGCAATGATCACACGCCGTGCACAGCGGACACATCAGGAACCGCGGTGTTGGCCGTCGAATGGCGCTAGCTGCGCAGCATTCATGCACCGCAGCCGTCAGTGTCAGCCAGTTTGCCGTGGCATACGGAGCTCCATCGCAGTCTTTAACACTGGTAGCATGCCGCGACAGCGTGGACGTGAACCGTATGTGCAGTTGACGGACTTTGAGCGAGGGCGTATAGTGGGCATGCGGGAGGCCGGGTGGACGTACCGCCGAATTGCTCAACACGTGGGGCGTGAGGTCTCCACGGCACATCGATGTTGTCGCCAGTGGTCGGCGGAAGGTGCACGTGCCCGTCGACCTGGGACCGGACCGCAGCGACGCACGGATGCACGCCAAGACCGTAGGATCCTACGCAGTGCCGTAGGGGACCGCACCGCCACTTCCCAGCAAATTAGGGACACTGTTGCTCCTGGGGTATCGGCGAGGACCATTCGCAACCGTCTCCATGAAGCTGGGCTACGGTCCCGCACACCGTAAGGCCGTCTTCCGCTCACGCCCCAACATCGTGCAGCCCGCCTCCAGTGGTGTCGCGACAGGCGTGAATGGAGGGACGAATGGAGACGTGTCGTCTTCAGCGATGAGAGTTGCTTCTGCCTTGGTGCCAATGATGGTCGTATGCGTGTTTGGCGCCGTGCAGGTGAGTGCCACAATCAGGACTGCATACGACCGAGGCACACAGGGTCAACACCCGGCATCATGGTGTGGGGAGCGATCTCCTACACTGGCCGTACACCTCTGGTGATCGTCGAGGGGACATTGAATAGTGCACGGTACATCCAAACCGTCATCGAACCCATCGTTCTACCATTCCTAGAGCGGCAAGGGAACTTGCTGTTGCAACAGGACAATGCACATCCGCATGTATCCCGTGCCACCCAACGTGCTCTAGAAGGTGTAAGTCAACTACCCTGGCCAGCAAGATCTCCGGATCTGTCCTCCATTGAGCATGTTTGGGACTGGATGAAGCGTCGTCTCACGCGGTCAGCACGTCCAGCTCGAACGCTGGTCCAACTGAGGCGCCAGGTGGAAATGGCATGGCAAGCCGTTCCACAGGACTACATCTAGCATCTCTACGATCGTCTCCATGGGAGAATAGCAGCCTGCATTGCTGCGAAAGGTGGATATACACTGTACTAGTGCCGACATTGTGCATGCTCTGTTACCTGTGTCTATGTGCCTGTGGTTCTGTCAGTGTGATCATGTGATGTATCTGACCCCAGGAATGTGTCAATAAAGTTTCCCCTTCCTGGGACAATGAATTCACGGTGTTCTTATTTCAATTTCCAGGAGTGTAATATTAGGAAATATTTGAGAGCGTGTTATGAACACACTAAACGAATGGGGTGGTGATTATAAAAACAATGGTATTGTTCGCTATGGCGAGATGTTTGATGACATTTCACTTACCATCTTTCTACGCCAAATATTTCGTTGTCTCCCACCTGCATATGGAGAAATGACTATCGTGATAAAATAAGAGAAATAAGAAAGCGCAAGAAATATTTTTCTTTCGCAAACACACACACCCTTTAAGCCATGATATGGTGCATGGCCGACGGTGAGTCGTATTACCGCCGGTCAATCCTTTTGCCCTTCCTCTCCTAATAGAGCGAGAGAAAAACGACTTTTTATATGCTTCCATTATGATCTTGATTTCTCTAATCCAGTCTTCGTGCCCCTTACGCGGGATATATTTTGATGGCAGTAGGGTTGTTCTACACTACGTCGCTAAAACCGGGGTTCTGAATTTTCTCAATAATCTAACAACATGCCTTTTAATTGTTTCGATGTGTTTCTTTAATACAACCTGATGGAGATCCGAAACAATCGAGCAGTACTCAAGAAAGGGCCACACCAGTGTTCTGTACGCGATTTCCTATAATGACGATTTTCTAAAATTCTACAAATCGACTGAAGTTGACCATTCGCCTCGTCTGCAATCGACCTCATTTCTCTTTGCAGCGTTCAACCTATATATACTCGTATTATCGATGTCACAGTATCAAGCAGCGGGCACTAATACTGTATTCGAACGTTGTAGGATATTTTCTTCTGCTCACATCCATCAGTTTTCATTTTTCACCCTTCAAGAAAGCTGCCATTCATCACTCTACATAGAAGTTCTGGCCAAGACAGCCTATTCTTTCCAACAGTCACTTGTGGACGAAGTTATGCCGTAAACTGCAGCGTCATCAGAAAACAGTCGCAGACTGCAGCACATCTTTTATGTGTACATGAAACAAGAGCAGTCTTATCAAACTTTCCCGGGGGCGCAGCCCAAAATTCTCCCGCGGTAAGAAAATTGGTACCGAATCCTCCCAAGCCCTCAATGGTCTGAAAAACGATGGGGCCGAATCATCCCGTTTGAAGCAGGTAGCAATTCTAAACGTTAAGAATACTCCAAGCAGGCAAAGGAAAGCATATGAAGTTACAGTAGAAGATATAAAAATTTTTCGCGTGTATTTTATGTTTAAAGTTTTATCTTTTATCTGATTCAGATATTTATTTTTAGAAACTGGAATCATTTATAGCTTTGATTTCTTCGTGATTAATTTATTAAAATAATTTCGCAGCACATATTCTATCTCAGTGTTCATTTTATGAATTATGGTTACACTTACAGCTTTCATTATGCCCTCTTCAAAGCCAGAAGTCTGTTGAAAAAATCAGTTGATGGCGAAAAATTCAAACCTATGTCACTACATTTATCAACAACGCTCTGAAATACATACTGATATGACGAAGTTTTCTTGTCGTTCAATAAAGAGACGACAAATGGAATGTAATGGCCATTAACTAACCCAAGTATCGTAAACAGCTGACAAAAAGCTTTGGACAGCACTTGAACGTACCATCAACTTATATAGATTCACACGGCGTTAATGTTTTAATGTTTGCAAAGTCACAAAATATGATCACTTTTCTCTCGGTGTTATTTACTAATAAACACTTTGTCCTGTCTGTGATTTCCACAACCAGCATGTTGATAACATCATGAACATATGCAACATTCGTGGGCAGTTTTGGCAGAGTTTAGCGAATAGATTTACGAAAATTGTAGACATCTCTCGCAGTTATATCTTGCGTATCTTCTCGTTTTAACTTCCGGTAAATTATTTTTCATGGTCTATCACAAGTGTCTTCTGTGGCTTGTCTGTTTCCGTCTTGCCTTTGAATTTTGTTATGAGGCATTTATTCACGGTTGTGCTCTTTTTGACTCTTGCCATTAATGTTGCACGTCCATCGCGCTAGGCCTACAACGATCTGCCGCAAACTGCGAAGTGGCCGCAAGCAGCTGTGGTCATTAGCGCAGACCATGGTCTGTAGCTTTGGGAGGATTTGCTCCTGTTTCGTGCTTACCTACCTGATTTCGGGAGGATTCGGGGCTGCGCTCTTCCTGGGGCCCTCCTGACAAATTTTGTCATGACAAACTGCCTATTCGTTTCTGTCTCTGGTTCTTGGGCCGAAGTTCGTCTGATGATTTTACTGACGTTTCGCCAGCACGAGTGGCTAGCACGGTGAAAGCTTCACCCTCCATTGCCGATGGTGATCTGGAGCCAAGATCGCGGCCACAGTGTACCTGGCTCGTCAACGTCCGAGGGCTTCTCCGCAGTCACTTTCGTTGCGGTTCTCCCATTCCTCTGCGACGGTCGTTCGCTGCAGTACGTGAAGCCAGCATCCGTTTACCTTAGGGCTTTCTTCTTTCTGGTTGAAGCTATTCCAGTGTTTTTGTATTTCTACAGCTTCTCTGAACAAGCGAGTGTGATAGTGCTTCTCTACAGCCAGAATTTCCGTGTCGGCGAATTTTATTACGTGTTCGGTCTCATTTAGAGCGTGCTCTGCCACAGCCGATTTCTCCACCAGCCCAAATATGCAATGTCGCTTACGTTCTTTCATCCTGGTGTTGATTAATCGCGCAGTCATTCCGGCATAAACGTTCTGCATGTGCATGGTATGGGATACATTCTCGACATTGCTAGTTGGTGCCTTTTCTCCTTTGCCGATCTAAGACATTCTTTGATCTTCCTTGTTGGTTTGAAAATCGTCTTTACGCCGTGTTTGCGCAAGATACGGCTGATACTGGCTGTCACTTTTGGAATGTATGACAGAAAGGCCGTACGCGACATTTCTTTTTCTGACCTCTTACTTCGCCGACTATTTGGCTCTGTTACACTTCTAATATAATTTGTGGAGGACCCAATGCTCCTCAAAACAGTTTCCAGGTGTCGCATTTCGTATCTGAGATGCTGTGGCTCACATATTAGTCCTGCTCGCGTCAAGAGCGTATTAACCATGCCTCATTACGGGGGCACGGGTTGTGGTTTGATAGTTTGGGCAGGTATAGGTCCGTGCGTGTCGGTTTTCGGTACACACTACGTCCAACGTTTTCGGCATCCCTTGTGCGCAGCACATCTAGAAATGGTAGTTTTTTTGTCCTTTTCTACTTCAATGGTAAATTTAAACCAACAAGGAAGATCAAAGTGTGTCTTAGATCGGCAAAGGAGAAAAGGGACCCACTTGCAGTGTCGGGAATATACCGCATGCCATGCACATGCGGAAAAGTTTATGTCGGAATGACTGGACGATCAATCAACACCAGGATGAAGGAAAATAAGAAACATTGCAGCTTGGGGCACGTGGAGAAATCGGCCGTGGCAGAGCACGTGCTTAGTGAAACCGACCATGTAATAAAATTCACCAACACGGAAGTTCTGGCTGTAGAGAAGCACTATAACACCCGCTTGTCCAGAGAAGCTGTAGAAATACAAAAACACCGGAATATCTTCAACAAGTAAGCAGAAAGTCTTAACAGTTTTGTAAACTTTGTCTCCGCAGAACAGTTGCCGTCCATCATAACGTAATGCGTGCTGTTACTTACAGGGTCGTTGGTAGGTTTTCTGCAGCCCTAGGCAGAAATGACAAATGACGCCCCTCTTTTTTTATTACCATCGGTCTCCCCAACAATATCACCTACCCCCTCCCTCACTCCACCACCAAAAACATCCTACGGTGGAGAAATGCTCCTCTCGTGTGACACTACTTGTAAACATTATTAAACTAAGGCGACCAGGCGTTCTCATCTTCTGGGAACGGTTCTCAGTTTTCAGGCTTTCTCCTCAATTTCTTTAAGACCTATTGATGACAACAAATGCCATCCGTTTCTTATATTTCATCCTCAGTTTCTGAAGTTTCCTAAAGTAATTGAAATAGAAAGAATGTGCAGAACATTTTAAACTATCACTCAACTGAATGTACCAGTGCAACCGAACGTCGCATTTTTCCCATAACTTAGAAATTATACTATACTGATGGGAGACACTGCGAAGCATACAAATAAGTCATCTGGATAATCGTGGTGTTATTTCGTTTCTGATTTAATTTAAGTATTTTCAGAATGAGAAGCAAACCTCATCTTCTTGATCATCCACTTTTATGCGAAAAAAATATGTCTTTTCTGCATTTTCTGTTGAGACTTTTACAACTTTTAGCTACTGGACTCTGATCATTCCAAGTTCGGATACCGATGAGGCGTGGATGTTGTTTTTTGTCGAAAGGTATTGACACTTTGCCTTCCTTTCGCCGCTCGCAAAATTTTGCCACCCTAGGTGGTCGTCTAGTCTTGCCTAGTTGTAGCGACAACCGTGATTACTTAAAAACTCTTCGAGCTATTTTCACTTATGTGAGACACTCTTCTTTACGCTCTGGCTTTTTGTTAAGAGACAGGAGTGTGGTACGAATTGGTGTTCATTGGTCCCAAGTGCCATTAGGGAACGGTAGAGAAATGTTCTAGTAGTCATTCTGTGTACACTATGCGATAGACCTGAGTGTGAATGGCAGATCTATTGCCTAGATGCTAACACTGATATAATCTAGAAATTCGCCGCGTGTGTTAGGGACGAGAGTCCTTGCAAGCGAACCTCAAAGACACTGAAGTATTTTCCAGCCAGCATCCGCCTCATCAATCACTCACCATGAAGAGCCTCCGCGACGTGGCGTTCCTCCGCAGCTCCCGGAAGGCGTCTGCTGCGCTGACCTCCTTTTGCGTGTTCTCCTCCAGTCCCCTCTGGATGACCTCCAGCTCTGCCTGCACCTCCTCCTCCGAACTCTTCCCGCGCAGCCTCATCAGCGCCTTGGTCGCTTCGTCCTTGCGATGCTTCGCCAACAAGAAGTACGGACTCTCCGGCATCCACCAGAAGACGGCCGCAAACAAGACCGGCCAGACCATCATGATTTCGGTCACCGTGAAGAAAGACAGTTTTGGCCCAACAGCGGTCATCAGCAGGGAACCGAGTCCCGCCATCGTTGTAGCCATTGACACCAAGAATCCTCTGATTCGGTCCTCGGCTATTTCAACCAAGTAAACGGGTCCCAGCTGCGGACAAACACAAAATAGTCCACAAGTCACTTCATTTTCTCAAGGCGCACAGCTCCAGAATCATTCATCATAGAAAACAAGCTAATGTGGTTTCGGAGAATTGCTGACGAAAAGAGAATCGCAACAGCAAGAAGGAGTTTTGCGACATAAACGAAAGTCGGTAGATGTTGCTACATCTGAAACATGATTTCTGCTCAAATTTAAGAGCGGTGACAATAGGGCCACTTTGAGGACACAAATCAGGTTTACTTTAAACGTTCGTCAGCGGTAGTTATCTTTGAGACTGGACGTAGTGAGATGACATTAATCAAGAATACCTCTAAGGCCATTATCAACAGCTCTCTGACTTTGAACTATGTCATGAAATAGGGCTACTAGGAGGCGGGTATTCCTTCTGCGATACTGCAGAAAGGCATGGCAGGAAAGCAGCCACTGTAAATGGTTACTGGCAGCGGTTGTCAAGAGAATGTACGGTCACAAGAAATCCGGACTCCGGCAGGCTACGTGGCACCTAACGGGAGGGAAGACCATAGTGTTGGGCGTATGGTTCTTTAGCTTCGTACTGCATCTACAGCAGTAATACGAGCAGCAGTTGGCTCCACAGTGACACAACGAACTGTTTCAAATCGGTTACTTCAAGGACAGCTCCGAGACAGACGCCCTGTAGTATACATCCCACCGACCACAAAACACCGCCATTTGCGACTTCAGTGGCGTCAAGTGAGAGCACACTGGAGGGCAGGGTGTTTTTAGAAGAAGGATGGTTGTGCCTCAGCTGCTGCGTGCTAGACACACTGGAGTTATGGTCTGGGGTGCGATTTCGTACGACAGCAGGAGAATTCTCGTGATTATACCACGCACCCTGACTGCAAAATTGTACGACAGTCCGGTGATTCAACCTGTTATACTTCCAATCCAGGGGGTATTTTCCAACAGGATAATCCTCACCCAAAATACCGCTGTTGTAACCATACGTGCTCTACAGGGTATTGGCGTGTTCCCTTCACCTTCTTGATCACCAAATCTGTCTACAATCGAGCGCATATTGGATATCACCAGCCAACAATTCCAGTGTCTTCCTCAAACAACCTTAGTTGTTCCTTTATTCACCAAGTGCGATAGGTACGGAACATTAGCCCACATCTGGCATGCTGCACCTGTACAACGCAATGCTACACCCGTTATTACCGCACCATCAGTTCACATCTGCAATGACTTCTCCTGCGTTTACAGTAATGTATGATCTTGGAACTTTAATCTCTTAAATGTTAGCTAGATAAATGTATTTGCGAAATTTCATTACTGTACATTTAATGTTTCTTGGAGTCGTAACTATTTTCGACAGTCTATATTGGAACTTATTAAAACTTATCGTTACTAAGGATCGAAAGAAGATTGGCTTAGTGTTTCCAGTCAGAATTCTTAATAGAAACTCTTTTCATATGTGGGTAGATTTATACCAAATAAAACAGTAAAGAAATGAAGTGGTACATTAAATAGCCCTGAACACTGTTGCAGGAACAATGATGAAGTATGCAAAAAAGAAAAGGAAAAATCCCCAAGATTGCGGAAGTCTTATAGAAACTCGAATTTTAGTACGAACTTCAATGCAAGGTATTTTTAACAGTTCCCACAAAGGAACTCTGTAAGGACATCTGGTAAAAAATCCAAAAAGATTATGGCTGCATGTGAAGTAGATCAGCGGCAAGACACAACAACTTCATTCCGCGATGGCGATGCTATTGTTATCAATGTCAGCGTCACTAAAGTCGCGTTACTAATTATGGTTTTCCGAAATTCCTTCACCAAAAATGGTGAGGTAAAGATTTCAGAGTTTGAGACAAGAACGGCCAGCATGGATAACTTGGAAGTAGATATCCTCGGTGTAATGAAGCATCTTGAATCTCTTAAACCTCTCGTCCAGTCCAGATTGCATACCACGTAGATTTCTTTCAGCGCATGCTGATATCCTAGTTCTTTAGTAACAAATCAGATACAACCGCTTTCTCGATGAAAGATCCCTACCTAAAGTCTGAAAAGATACGCCGATCGCTCCAATATTCAACAAAGGACTTACGAATAATCCAGGGACACCGCGGTATTACAGAAATCGATTTGCAGTAGGGTTTTGCAACATATACTGAACTCACACATTTCGAATTACCTCGAAGAAAACAATTTATTGACAGATGGACAAAACGAATTCAGAAAATATCGTTCTTGGGAACCTCAACTAGCTCTTTATTCTCACGAAGTAATGAGTGCTGTCGACAAGGGGCATTGGCCAAAAGGGTATTCCGAGCCAAGAGATGTCTACTACTACCAAACAAAGGCCTACATTTGAGGAATAAGTTTCTGCAAATGTACGGTTGGAGCACAGCACTGTATGGAAGTGAAACATGGACTGTGGTAAAACCGAAACAGAACAGAACTGAAGCATATGAAATGGGATGCTACAGACGAATGCTGAAAATTAAGTGCACCGATAAGGTAAGGAGTGAGAAGTTCTACGCAGAATCGGAGATGAAAGCAATACGTGAAAAACTCTGTGAAGAAGGGACACTATCATAGGACATCTGTTAAGACATGAGGGAATGATTAACATGGTACTATAGGGAGCTGAAGAGGGCAAAAACTGTAGAGAAAGACAGCGATTGGAATTCATCCAGGAAATAATTGAAGCCGTAGATTGCGAGTGCTACTCTGAGATGAAGAGGTTGGCAAAGGAGAGGAATTCGTTTCGGACCGAATGAAACCTGTTAGAATATTGAGGACTCCAAAAAGAAAAGGTTAAAACCTGTTTGGTCGCGGACCCAGAAGAGGCACTGCTGGCGATGTTGTGCTGTTAGCAAAGGCTCCCACGACTGTGATCTTCTGCCGTAGCCCATTAATGCCAAATTTCGACGCACTGTCCTAACTGGCACGTTTGTCGGACATGGATTTCTGCTGTTATTTCACTTAATGTTGCTTATGTGTTAGCACTGACAACTCTACAGAAAAGCCGATGCTTTCGATCGTTAAGTGAGGGCCGTCGGCCATTGCATTGTCCTTAGTGAGAGGTAATGCCTGAAATGTGGTATTCTTGGTACATGGCACACTGTGGTACATGGCACACTGTGGATCTCGGAGTGATGGATTTCTACAGAAAGTCTCATGCGTCTGACTCCAGCTGTTCCACATTCAAAATCAGTTAATTTCCAGCGTGCAGCCTTAATATCGTGGGAAACCTTTTTACCTGAACCACCTGAGTACAAATGATTGCTTTGCCAGTGCACTGCCATTTTATACTTTGTGTACACGATGCTACCGCCGTCTGTATACGTGAATATTGGTATCCCATTACTTTTGTCACCTCATTATACTATTAGATATGAGCAGGAGAGGTTGACATATGAGATAATGCAAGTCCTTGAGTAGAAGAGAACCTGAGGACATTGGATCGAAGAGGTACAAAAGACATGGAAAGAACGGAAATGCAGGGTGACTTACAAATCTGGTATTAAGGCTTTTTGGGATGCCCAGTAGAGAATTGGCACCAGAGCAAAACCACCATCACCAGAAAAGTGAAGAGGGCTGCAAAGTATGTGAGTGAAGGAATGTTGGACAGGGGTAAAGAGCGGAACAAAAGAAACTGGCCTGTAAGAACGTGGTCCAGAAATGGCCGAACAAGAGGAAATAAGTCGTAAATACGGAATGAAACATTGATGTCGCCACCCCTTGAGAATGTGGCAGCAGGAAAGACACTGGCAGACTGCTGGGCACTCACAGGTAGGATGATGCTCGTGCTGACGCTGCCCACCACGATGGTGGCGAGCAGTTCCCCGAAGGTGGTGGCGAACCGCTGCCACACAGCGACGGTCAGCAGGGGCAGGGCAGCGAACAGCAACGCCCATCGGCGGCCAACAGTCTCCACGAACACGCCGAGCAGCAGAGTGGGCGGCACCGAGGCGAGCAGCCCCACGGACGCCAGCCACGAGCCCTCGTCCTCCGTGATGGGGATGTGCGACGTGTTCTTCTGCAGCTCCGGGATTATCGGCGAACTCCAGCCGAAAAACATGCCGGCGTTGAGGTACGCCAGCGACACTACCAAAAGCATTCACAGATCACATCTCCATGCACTCACTCTCATAATATGGTATTTTAATAGTACACAGCCAACCACTGGATAGTACCATATCTAACCAAATCAGTTCAGGAAGTTGTGTGTAGATTTTTGTCCATTCAGTAGGTGCCATAATTTTCACAGATGATACCATTATCATCAACGAACCCGAGCACTAACAATTCAACCAGTGTACTCCTGGGACCTAATTCTGACTAGGGAGGAATTACGTATGCGGTTCCCCAAGGTTCAATCTTAGGTCCTCTATTGTTCCTCATGTATGTAAAAGATCTTCCGTATAATATACAACAAATACAATTAGTTCCTTCAGCAGATGACGTGACTATTGTAGTCAATCAAATCTTACAGAAACAGAAGGAATAGTGAACATTGTTCAAAGGTTCAAATGACTCTGAGCACTATGGGACTTAACATCTGAGGTCATCAGTCCCCTAGAACTTAGAACTACTACTTAAACCTAAATAACCTAAGGTCATCACATACATCCATGCCCGAGGCACGAATCGAACCTGCAACAGTAGCGGTAGCGCGGTTCCAGACTGAAGCGCCTACAACAACTCGGTCACAACGGCCGGCAAACATAGTCCTTAGAACTATTATTGACTTATTGTCTGTGAATGGTCTCAACCTCAGTTATAAAAGACGCAACATATTCCGTTCCACACATCTGCACTATGTGATGAAAAGTATTCGGACGCCTTGGACCACTGAACAGTGGGAAAACGTTGTGTGAAGTGACAAATCACGATACATAACGTGGCGATCAGATGGCAGGGTATAGGTATGGCGAATGCTCGGTTAACGTCCTCCGCCAGCGTGTGTTGTTCAAAATGGTTCAAATGGCTCTGAGCACTATGGGACTTAACTTCTGAGGTCATCAGTCCCCTAGAACTTAGAACTACTTAAACCTAACTAACATAAGAACATCTCACACAGCCATGCCCAAGGCAGGATTCGAACCTGCGACCGTAGCGGTCACGCGGTTCCAGACTGTAGCGCGTAGAACCGCACGGTCACTTCGGCCGGCAGCGTGTGTAGTGCCAACAGTAAAATTCCGAGGCAGTGGTGTTATGGTGAGATCGTGTTTTCCATGGAGGGAGCTTGGACCCCTTGTTGTTTTGCATGGCACTATCACAGCACAGGCCTACACTGATGTTTTAAGCACCTTCTTGCTTCCCACTGGTTAAGAGCAATTCGAGGATGGTGATTACATCTTTCAACACGATCGAGCACCTGTTTAAAGCGCACGGTGTGTGGCGGAGTGGTTACAAGACAATAACATCCCTGTAATGGTCTGGCCTGCACAGAGTCCTGAGTTGAATCTTATACAACATCTTTGGTATATTTTGGAACACCGACTTCGTGCCAGGCCTCACCGACCGACATCGATACCTCTCCTCAGTACAGCACCCCGTGAACAGTGGGCTGTCATTCCCCAAGAAACATTCCAGCACCTGATTGAACGTATGCCTGCAAGAGTGGAAGCTGTCATCAAGGCTAAGAGTGAGCCAACACCATATTGAATTGCAGCATCTCTAGAGGAGGGCGCCAGGAACTTGTAAGTCATTTTCAAGCAGGTGTCAGAATACTTTTAATCACATAGTGTAAGTGTACTACACCAGTGATAAGTGTAACGCATGGTGTGGAAATAATAAATACACTGGGAACTTCAAATTCTTAAGTGTCCACATTCACGAGAACTTAAACTGAAAAAAATCACATTTTGGAACTCCTAAAACAACTCAATTCAGTCACATTTGCACTAAGAATGATTGCAAATTCTTGGGAAAAAAAAATCAGTATGATGACCTATTTTCCATATTTTCATTCAGTAATGTCATATGGAATAATGCTCTGGGGTAACTCATCTTCACCAAAGAAAGTCTTCATTGTGCAAAATCATACTGTAAGAGTAATATGTGTTGCTCGCCCACGATCATCTTTCAGACGTCTATTTAAAGAGATGACCACTCTGACTACTGCTTCACAGTATATTTATTCCTCCACGAAGTTTGTTCTAAATAATCCACTGCAGTTCAAAAGGAATAATGATATAAGTAAATGAAATACCAGAAGAAAAAATGACATTCACTACTCCACTTAAGGTTTTGTTTTGCACAAAAAGGAGTGCACAATGCAACAACAAAAGTATTGGATCACTGACTCAGTGATTTAACTGTGTAACAGAAAACAAAGTAAAGCCTGATAACAAGCTGAGGAAGTTTCTCCTGGACATCTCCTTCTATTCCATAGAATTCTAATGTGTAAAATACCATGGATAGGAATTACTAATTCACATCTACAAACCTTTTTTTCTTTTTTAAAATATATAAAAAACTTAGAAATGTTGAGAATAGAATCCTATGTAAAATTAAATTGAGAAGTGAATGTAAAATGACTAGTTCTACATCACTACTATCTATCGTGCAAAATGATACACGGAACATGTAACCAACTAAATTACTAAGTAATTAATTAACTTTGTCAAGACCGACAAGTTGGCAGGTGCCACTTTACTCAGAGTAATCGGTAAGTATTTTCAGAGTTGCACAAGACTGTGACGTGAAAACTGCAGTGGATAGGACATCTCTCCACATTTTTAATTCACGATAGAAGTGCTCAGTATGGGTACCGTTAGTGATTTGGCAAACATCAACACTTGTATGCAATTAATTGAAATCGATGAAAAGAACTGTCTGGTAATGTGCCGCAGCAGCCCACTTTGGAAATCTGTTCACTAGTTTGCCTATCTGTAGGTTTGAAATGATTAGTGTTCTGATACACCTGTCCCTAGAACGAATACACCCGCGCACATAGTGAGAATCTAAACTTGGAGAGGTGCTCTGTACACTGATATGTGCCGTTTTCTATAGGTCTTGTTGTTTTCAGGTAGCATTCTCGTGAACCTTCTGCGATACTTATGAGTTACCTTCAACCAGAGACAGAAATTATTTCTTCCTTAATGCAGTGGGGAGCTGAACACAGCTTGTAAGCAGAATACACGAGCTAAAAATATATTTAATTGAAGAAAAAATTTACTCACCAGCATGAACATGTCTGTAAAATGGGGAACGACTCTTGAATGCAATTTGTCTGCATCGTGGACATATTTGGGTGCATGGTTCGGAAACCAGTACATCGAAAGCGGGGAAGGAAGCTAGCCTAGACATCTGGCAGTAATGTAGGCTATCGAAGATCAGCTGAAGAGATGTGGTTATCGAGGAAGTGTTGCTCAAAATTGATGAGGTGAACCACATATCAAAGGTATCCAAATGAGACGAGAGGAACTCGTAAAACTTATTGCAAGAGGCCAAATCATCAGTGGATTAATAACAAAGGGAATTACTAAGAGATAGAATTTCAGGGAAACGTCCAAGTAGGTTGCATGTGCAGCAGACCATACATATTGTGTCATAGCAGAAATCGGGAGAGTAGAAGGGCATGCTGAGGCACCTACCCTTAAATTTATTGCAAATAGAAAGCGCACTTATACTCTAATAGGGAGTAGCATAGTTTATTGGACTCTTGTGGGATTAAGAGAAGAGGTGAAGAACTTGCAAGAGGGCGGGTGCTTTTCATCATTGGTTCGTTTCTTGGCAATAGAGAAGGTTATCAATGTCCAGTGGCAGACACTATAGTCAAGGCGTAGCACATTGGTTTAAATTATGACGGCATGTCATCCAAGAGCAGTTAATTAGTGAATACTTCTTTGATCATATTGCTGAGCGATGGCCTCTCTCGGCATGGCAGTGGAGATACATGACTGACCTAGCAGTTAACGACAAAGTAGGGTGGCGTAAAAAGCACGAGAGAGTCATATAGATGGGAGCCACTAGGCGTTCAGTCACAAGAAACTACATGTGGACTGCGTTGGCACCACAGGAATCGACGCCCAGTCCGTATGGGAGGTGAAATTACCACTCATTCGTGCCTCGATGCTGCAGCCTGGACTACTGTCGATGCAGAGGAAAGATGGAAACCAGCCACTGCCGGTGGTGACACAATTACCACACAAGTGATACTCTAACCGCGGCTGTGTTGTGGCCTACATGATGGAAGATGATGTCCTCTCAAAAAACTGGCAGGCCAAGCCGACAGTAATACCTCCCGTTTTAGACATGCAGATACAGTCACCACCTGCTGCCATCTTCGAAATATGCTTTATACCTGTCACGTGCGTCATCTAGCTCCCCCTACCAAATACAGCCGTCCCTACCCACGGAACTACTGCCTGTGCCTAAACCAGATGCCAGATTTGAATTTGAAGTGGTCCTCTCCGACTGGGGAATCATCTGCTGGCTGACTTCTGCGGATATTAGTGTACCTACGTCGGCCTGACTATGTGTAGAGCCGTCGCTTGCTTTGTGCAGGCATACTCTATGTCGCTGGCTTTTCTTGTGCTGGCATACACTACTGCTGCTCGCTTGCCTTGCGTGGGCACACTCTGTCACTGCAAGCTCCTTTTGCTGTTGCTCTCCTAAGAGGTCCACGTTTCAACGATGTGTGCTCAAGTGTCTCCAATTTGAATACGCAATTTCGCAGCTAACAAAAGACGCTTTATGGAGTCCAGCACAGTGGCATGCCATCTGAGTGTCTGGGAGCAGATGTGGTACTACACTAGAAGGGTGCTGAGGAGGTAACATTGGCTGAGCTTCTGCCTGCTGGATGAGGCAATGGCATATGCTCAGTGTGACAAAAGGCTGCTTGTGGGCTAAGACAGGCGCATGTGTGGGGCTGCTGACAAACACCTAGCAACACCGCGACATATTTTTGTGTGGAATATGTGAGTATATGAAATAGCTGTACCTATGACTTTCCATCATCCTCCTGGATCCATTAACCTGTCCATCATGACAGAAATGGTTTCTGCCAACCACAGTGAGAAGGGACCAACTGTATTAGGGAGGATGACAACACCCACAACGGGCAGGATCGTCATCACTGAATGGTGAGTGGAGTGACTGTTGTCTGTTTCTCTCTCTCTCTACTCTCTCTACTGCTTTGTTTTATTAACAATTGTGATCATGGCTATTTGTGGGTGAAGTTTGTGAGGCCAGATAAATGTTAACACTCTGTCGATTTTATGGGAATACCAGAGGCCTGTGCCAAATGAGGTACATGCCGGGTAACTCGTTGGGCCACAGCGTGCTTTCTATAGAATGAGCCCCAATAATGTGAGACATGTGTCACGGATATGTCCACTACGCTAGGCAGTACAGTGAATCCAGATAGCTGATGATTAAAGGTAACGACTCAAAGCAATTTTTTGGTGTCACAGTAAGCTACATATTTTTTTTTTTTCGTTTTCTTCCTTGTAGTTTTGTTTACTTGATATATGTCACGCAGCGTTTGAGCCGAAAACATTGGGGGTTATCTCGCAAGAAGTCGTGCCGTCCTTGTTAGAGTAAGTAGTTAAACTGAAAGCAGACAATACAGAATTCTTTAAATTTGTGAGAGAAGATGGGGCTCTGCCTAGTTGGACTGTTCCCACATTAGATTCAGCTAACGCTAGTCCGGTTAGTCCCTTTGTGGGTAAAGCAACGGTGCATGTGCTAGCGTTTGTAGATAAATTAAAAGCAGATGTTACAGAATTCTTTAAGCAGTTTAAATCTGTAAGAAAAGATGGGGCTTGTGCTAGCGTTTGAAGATGATCTGTTGGCAGCTGTAAAGCTGGTTTCTGGATATATGAGCTGTTGTTACAGATGAGAAAATTGTTCTTTATAGTTGAGGCAATGACATATGTTAGGTACCATGAGGATTTAAAGAATGCACTGATGTACGAGGAACTCAGAAATTGTCTCATACCATCTTATAAGAAGCAAAGTACCTCCACATTCTTTCGTGAAAAATTCAGTGCCGTGGTGAAGATTGAGTATCTCCTGCATACACAATGGAAGATTAATGTCATTGTATATCAGATAATGAATAATGAGAAAGTGAATACAGTTATCAGAAATCGGAACATGGAGCAACAGCAATATACCTAAAGGGGGAGGGGAGAGTTGGTGCGATATTCCTTGGTGGCGTGGTGACTATCGGACGGTACGTGAAGGTTTTGGAAGATGATTTCATCCCCACTTTTCCAAAGTGACCCTGATTTCGACAATATGTGGTTCATGCAAGAGAGAGCTCGCCTCCATCGATACAGGAGAGTGTTTGGTGTCCGGGAGGAGCACTTTGGGGACTGCATTCTGGCTCTGGGGTACCCAGAGGCCACAGGGACGGACTCGATTAGCAGCTATATTCTCCGGATCTGAACACAAGCCACTCCTTTTTGTGGATGTATGTTAAAGACAAGGTATAAAGCAATAACACCAAAATCATTGCTTAGCTGAAAACAGCCATTCAGGAAGTCATTGACAGCATCGATGTTTTGACACTTCAGAATTTCGCAATTCGTTTGGCCACACCATCGCCAATGATGGCAGGCATATGGAACATGCCGTAACCTAAATCCGAATACCTGTAGTGACTTTTACGTGTTGAATAAACAGTGTGCACGCCATAGTTTGTAGCTAACTTACGTTTATTCGATATAGTTCAACAATTGTCACGCTGTATGTAGATGTAGATGATGGCTGACACACCTCGCACGAAGGCTCCCAGTGATGTGATTTGTTTTCAATGCCTGAAGTCCATCAGATAACAACTTTCAGTCTGAGTGGTACATCATCTGTTCAGAGTAGATTAGATTTCGTCTGACAGATAATATTTACGATAGCGAGTTTGATAATGACCGTTGTGGTGTATCACAATCTAATTTCTCACGCTTGTTTGTCAGCAACAAGTGACCCAACGTATGCATAAATTCTGTTTGTTGGAAACGCTAAAAAATCTATCATTTTTCTATTAACGAGATGAGGCATTGCATTGTACTCTGATGTATGACTTGTATTACCAGTTTGTAGCCTCTTAGTTTACTCACGTAAATAACTGCACATATCATTTGAATGTAAAGCATTACCTTTTATTTTTCGCGAACGAATATAAGAACTTTCGATAAAGAAATTGGAAGGCGTCACACTAGACATAAAATTATTGCAGCAAATATTAATAAATCTAAGCATGTTAGGAAGTTCACATGTACGACTATATTCTCACAACACACAAGTATACAAATTTTATCACTGCCACATAGTGTTCGCTCCTCCCCCCTCCCCTCCTCCCAACCCCCAACACCTCCCCCCCCCCTCACTTTACCTACAGTGTGGAATACCCGGTACGTGTTGGTAGTTAAACTTGATTCTGAGAGCGGCTATGGTTTTGGTCGATGGTCTGGTCGCTTGCGTGTCCACAAGTTGTGAGGCAGCGTCCGTTGGTGTCTTTAAGTACGATCCGGTGACTGTGGGCAGCTTGTGGTGCAACGTGCTGGCGCGGAGCCCGGCACCATTGATGATAAAATCCCCGCCGATTTGACGTTGTCGGTGGGGACGGGAGGTAACGTAGACGGAAGGAAAATAAGAGTAAGCATATGGGGCGAATGTGATACTTGGAAGAGAGCTAGCGGATTAGAACTTTTGCCAGGTAATCAAACGGACAACAAGCTGTAGTTTCAGGTGTAATGGAACAGATTATGAAAACAGAAGTTTATGGAAGAAAATTAGGAACACTGATTGACTGTGGGAGTCACCTGTGCACAGTTGCCAACAACGTATACAACTCATTATTAACAGAGAATGCAGAAACCCCAAGTTAGTTACAAGATTCTAATATCTGTGGGAATCAGAAGAAAATGAACTAAATCCGTATAAAGTGTGTTCAAAATTTAATGGCATTGCAACGTTGGTACCAAGAAAAGCAGAAAAATGGTTGAAGTTGATAGGAAAGCATAAACAGGTATTCAGTTAAAAACCAAGGGTCTTAAAAAGACCGCCTTAAAGGATCAAAATGAAACCGCACAAACCATGTTTTGTGCCTCCATTTAAAATACGTCAAACAAGGGAAGAAGCTGTCGATAATGACCTCTAAAGGATGTTGCCGTTCAGAGTACCTGAACGAATGAGCCAGGAATCAACTTAACAGCCCTCTGACGATCGTCGATAAAAAGAACGGGTAAGTGAACTTGGTTTTAGATGTGAGACAAGCGAATAGGTATTTGAAACTGAAAGAGACCGAGCCCTAAATATGGAAGAGGTACTTCGGAGGTTTAAAGGGGAAAAATCTTTACAAGCTTAGATCTGACGTCAGGCTATCGTCAAGTGTTGCTGTGTCCTGAGTCAAGGCAGCTCACAACCTTTTTATATGAAGGATGTTGTTAGCAATACCGAGAGTTACCTTGAGGGTTGAAAGCATCTCTTTCGGAGTTTTATACGGACATCGTACAGTTACTGTGTTAAGCAGTACTGAAGAAAGTAACTGTGTACGTTAACGATTTGCTAATTGCAGCATAGACTGGAATAAACATTTACAAACGTTAAGGGGAGTATTTTAGATGTGTGCAGCGGCAGGAACGCGACTACATTTTCAGAAAGCAGAATTCAGAAGAAAAGAAATACAATGTTTACGACATATGACCAAATATAACGGGATAAATTCAAAAATGGACAAAACGAAAGAAAATAAGGAATTTACCTTCCAAGGAATAAAACTAATTGAAGAGTTTCCTCTGACAGTGCGGATTTTGTAGACTGTTTCTAGATAACTAGATACTGGACAGCGGTGTACTGCACGAGCTGCTGAAAAATAACAAAGTCTCGTTGTGGTCCGATACGTGTGCCGAAGAATTCCGTAAAATCAAACTTGGGCTATGTAATGCTCAGATATTGGGTCATCCACGTCTGTGCAATGTGTTCTATGTATGATGTGAAACATTGGATTATGGTGTGGGAATCAAATTCTATCAGAAGGACGAAGGAAATGAAGAGGAGGTAATAAAGACCATTGGTTTCGGCAGTAGGATGTTATACAGCCATGTACTCTGTAACGGAGAAAGAGGCGTTAACCATAGTATTCAGATATGAAAAATTTATATACTATCTGGCCAGCCGAAAAGCAAACGTAGTGATTGACCACAAAGCCCAATCATTTGTATGAAAATTAAACTGAGACATGGAGGGTTAACCAGATGGACGTTAGCGTACAAAGAATCAAATTTTGATATGTAATATATCACAGGAAGCGAACAGGTAGTTCTGGATGCACTTTCAAGATTGTCAGTAGGATTGCACGAATAGGTACCTGAGGTGAGCACATAAGAGACTGTGTGCTTAATAAAGGGAGTGTCACACGAAAAAGTTATAAAATCATGGCAACGGGATGTTATAAGAGAGAAAAATTGAGACCAAAAATCGAAGTTAATTAAAGGAAAACGCAATAGCGCTGGGGAAGACGGTATGAAGAAAATCTTCTTGATATATGATTCATTAATATACCACAGATCAAGGGAAGGTAAGGAAGAATGAAGAGTATGCATCCCGGAGGAAAAAACTGACGAACTTGTTAAATACACACACCTAAGCGGCGGACATTTCGCTCTCATTGTCGATCAGTTATAAACAGATTGTTGGTTCCTCACTATGGCCAGATCAGTGAGCACGACTTCACGGACTTGTGATATTTAACTGAAAACAATAACAGTAATGGTCCAGCGCAATGGTTACATGTATGCAGTATTATTTAAAGAAACCTGAGAAATAATTGCCATGGTTTTGCTAGGCACTTTGCCGAAGTCGGTATGGGGGATAACTTATTTGGTAGCAAGTATTAAATTAGTTTCCCGCTGTGTAATGTTATATCCGCTTAGGAAAGCAACGGGACGCAACAAGCCTGAAAGGGCGGTGAAAGATTAGTTTAAAAATGTGTGTGTACCAAAAAAGACAGTGAATGACAGTGAGAGTCAATTTACCAGTAAAACATAGATAAACGCTGTGAAACAACACAATATGAAACCAGTATTTATATCCAGGTACAGAGCATCCTCGAACGCAACAGAAAGAGTTATAAAGGAAACTAGTAGGCTATGTAGGGCCTACTGTCATAACCAAAATAGGAAGCATACGAAGTGGACGAGTATCTTCGAAGATTATGCACCCCACAACTCTACTGAACGTGCTTCTGTGGAAATTTTAATGGAGATGAGGCCAGATAATTTGATAAGAGAAGTACTGAAGAACGTGTCAGGTGAAAACATAGCATGGCAAGAATTACTGGAAAAAATAGAACAGACCCTCCTCAACAAAGCTGAAGGAAATATGAAACAGTATTATAAAATGGTGTATCCGATCATGTATCGAGTTCCGGATCTAGTGTTAACACGAACTAACGTTCAGTCTACGAAATATGGCCATGAAATAACGAAATTTCCTCATTTATGCAAGGGTCCTTATAAAGTGGTCAGCTTCACACATTCTGGCACATTGGAATTGGACGAATATCACAGTGAGGCCTTCCATAGAGGTGAACAAGTAAAGAAACGATATTATGACAACGAAACATATCTGAAACGAAATTGTGATATTTTGAGGAACGATTAATGTAATTTGTACATGTATTACTGAGTGTGTAAAGTATAAGTGGATTAAGTTTGACACGAATAGCCAGTGCCATTAGGATAATAAAATGTATCTGTTAGCACTGTGATAGATTAGTTAAAATTGTGGCCTAGCATATTGTGGACGCATGTTACAGCATGACGCGCTATTTAGCTTGTGACGGCTAGGAAAGAAGTGAATGTAGACGCATCGCATTGCGCTTCTCATTTGTTAGCAGACACTCATCGTCACCAACAGTCAGCGGCGCAGTCCAATTAGTGGCTATACGGAGCAGGAGCATCGCAAACACTATAGCGGCAGCAATGCATTACAACTGAACTGTGAGAGGCAGGAGAGCGGACTATTCGGTGGGACTCAGAGGTGCTTGGAGAGGTCAGAGGCTGCAGTACTGCGAGTCACCTCCAGATATCCATAGTCGCAGACAGCAAGACGGCGTCGGAGCAGCAGCGGCGAGTTCGGAGGTCTTTGGGGTTGTGGCAGAGTTGTCTCCAGGGGGCAGCAGCAGCAGCGTAAGAACCTTCACGTTGGCGAGCAGAGATAGCCCTGGGTACCCAGCGGCCGTGGTTCGGCGAGCGTCAGCAGAGATCGGGGATGGTGAGAGGCAGAGAGGGAAGAGGACACTGGGGTCAATGCCCCGGACAGCAGAGCGAATTGCTGATGGTAGCTGCCTAGCCACTACCATTAGACTTGTGCGTAAGCATGAGGTCGGCGCTACGTCGGCGTAGGTGATATCGTGTGGAGGCGTGTACAAGACTCCTAATAATCAATAAAACCCAAATGCCTGGTAATAATAATCTTGAATTTATTGAAAATAAATAAATAAAATAAAATAAATATAAATGCCATACCAAGCTAAATCAGATTTTTGGCAAATTTAAATTTTTGTACGGCTATATGTTTCTCATTTTCATTAATGAGTTTGACAGTTTCGTTAACTTTTAAATAATATGGAGCAATAACTGTAAAGGGACAGATTTATTTCACAGTTCTGAAAATGTATTTTTAATTCATATAGTTCCGATGTGCATGTAAGCCTTTCGATCGTATTTGTAAATAATAATCACATATATGAGTAATTTTACCGTATTTGCTAGTTGAATTACTATATATATATATATATATATATATATATATATATATATATATATATATATATATATATATATTGGACATCTGAAAGTGATTTAATTTATGTCAAAAGGACTGTATTTTAAAATTTTTTAAACTTTTGTGTTGATCCACAGATTCATATCATGTATAATTGTAAAATGTTCTTCAAAAGTTAGGAGGTGTGGCTCATAGTATGAGTGGTGTTGTCTTGTTAGTGTTTTCAACGTTATTTATCCTTATGTTACCAGTGCAGTGAGTTGTTCAAATTTGGGGGAGGAGAAGTTTTCTTCCACTCCATCACCTCAGGTAGGTTATTCTTCTTTCTTTTTTTTTAATTAATTTTGATTATATTTAAGATGGAGGATGTAAGGTTACAGATATCGTTACTTTTTGAGTATTGGTATCTGTAGCTTACACCTAGCGGCCTGGCGCAGGAGCACTGCCTGCAGGGAAATCCCAATGATCAATAAAAGAGCCTCATTGCCAATCGTTGTGGGCGGCAGTGAGTAATGGAGAGATGTGCCTGGATGTCACACTTGGTTTGAAGATACAAACCCACTCACCATGAAAAGTTCGATAAATCGGTAAAATAAAGTTGTGTTCGTGCACGGGATTGAGAATTCATCAATATTAGGGGCTATTTGTTAGCAAAGATTGCTAGAAGTAATGGTTACCCCACAATAGCAAAAACAAGCCGAAATGAGGGTGACTGTCAGTACATGTGCATGGAAACGTCAGGAGTCTGTCACGTGGTTTGTACGAGAGACAGTAAACCTTTCATTTGAGTTCTGCGAAGCCAGTGTCTCCTTTATAACCTTTTTCATGTCTATTGGGGCTAAATAAGAGGGAAGATTTTTAATAAGAAGATTATTTTAATATTTGTTCCATAGATCACAAATATATATCGTAGCCGGCCGAAGTGGCCGAGCGGTTCTAGGCGCTACAGTCTGGAACCGCGCGACTGCTACGATATGTTTGAATCCTGCCTCGAGCATGGATGTGTGTGATGTCCTTCGGTTAGTTAGGTTTAAGTAGTTCTAAGTTCTAGGGGAATGATGACCTCAGAAGTTAAGTCGCATAGTGCTCAGAGCTATTTGGACCAATTTTGAAAATCTTTGGGTCACATGAACGGAAAGCGGACCACCTGGGGCTAGGTACAACATAACTATGAGCAGATGGTTTGACAGTGAGTGGTTTGAAGATTGGTTTATCCAGTTACCAGAGCTCACATATCAATGTGGAAGCGTTCCGGTTGTGTAAAGAGTAGACCATAAAATTCATTGTAGTGCCAACCTTCTGCAACGCTTTATGTGTACTTTCGACCTTTGAAAGTACAGCGGCGGAAGATCCTTGAGTACTTCAAACAAATGGCCGTGGGTAGCAGGTGCAGCTCTGTGCCCAAAACCAAATTCCTCACCTCTCTCACGAAGTTGTGGGAATCCGAGATCTCAAGAGGAGAGAACTTGACAGTAGCAGAAAATTGGCATCTACCCCTTGAATGCCGCAATTGTCCTGGAATGATTTCCATCATTTACGATGTCCTGCAAAACAAACCTCAATGCAGTCATCGGTGACACATTGATGGATCGACTCGTGCAGAAGAGATATGAGGCAGCTCAGAAGTATCAAACGGTGAGGCGTAAAAGGGGATTGTATACCCTAGTCGAAATTCTGCCAGATGCCTTTTTCATTTTTTGTGATTTGCATTATACATAATTTTGTATCTGTTCACAGTTACTCATTGATTTCTCAAGTTCTTTAATGTGTTCAATCTATTATTTCTTTAGAATTTTTATGTTAGTATTACTTTTACATCATTGTGGTGGAACCAATTCTGGTCCAAATAAAAAGTGGTATTCTAACATTTGGACAGTTCTTTACCTTTATTGGTTTTAGCCTGCAAAACGAGTTGTCTTAATTTTACTCCAACCCGTGGGGTATAATTTGGACAAAATCTGAGGGGGATCACTTGGCAAGGAATGTTTATATAACAAGGTCCATTGTACCAAACTAACCTAAAATTAGCCTTTAATACGCTAAAACTCTTCATAAATCCAGGAAAATACTAAAACCTCTCCCAAAGTAGCCCAAGTTTCCGGTACACTTTCTTCCAGGCAATTATTTCGTAAGTAAAACGCTAGTTTCTCAACAGGTCTGCACACTCTACAAGCACTACACACTCTGTGCATAATCTACAAGCTCACATCGGGACCAAGATGCCGATGTTCGGTGGTTGGTTGAAAGTGAATGTCAGAAACCGTCTATAGCTCCGTTTGTTATTGTAGCCACTCAACTGAATGGAGATTCGTTTAATATACATCGCTTATTAAATAAATTGGGGTCATCATTAAACTCCAGACTGTTCCTAAAACCTGTTACAGAAAAAAATGACACCAAGGAGTGGATTTGTTATCAATCTCTACTTATTATTATATCACACATTTCTGTTGAAACTGTTGGGCCAATGTCTGGCAGCCGAACGGGTTGAAAATGGCTTCCGCCAGTGGCAACCCAACCGAAAAAACGTTAGAAGTTGTGCGAACCGCTACCCTCCTAAGAAAGTCATTGGTAAAGGAGAAACTCTTCCTTCCGAACTACACATCTATGTTAACGATGAAGTGGTCCAATGGAGAAACAATCACAGGTTCCCAGGTGGCAGTTTTGCCTTTCCCACTAACACAGATTTCTCAACATGGTCACGTCACTCCCAAAAATATGACTATATTCATTGTGTTCTATTTTGCTGCGCCTTCCTACATTATATCTATTAATCACTTCTGGGTCTTAATAAAGATCTCCTGGAACTGCTTCGTAGATCGCAGGTAGTTCAGAATCAGCGGCACCGTTACTTCAAGAGTTCTCCTAATGAGATGGAGCCCATCGCTGCGAATACAGGGACTTGTTGTGATAATACACGCACGCACAGTGCCTCATAATGACAAGTGTTTGGTTGTCAATGCTTACCTGCCATCGCTGCTGGCAGCTGGAGTGGTACCCGTGACGGCAGCATGGCGACCACAGAACTCGTGTGACAGCAGGAGTCAGAAATCAGTGCGAATAGGACGATAGGAGCCCATCGCGCGGCTTTTATCTTCGAGCATCTGCGCGTGTTTCACAATTATCTCTTAATGTAACGACATCAAGAGCGGCTTTTCACATCCTTGTGCTATTTGGTACGTCACTTAATTTGGCTCCACTGTCCATATCCCTGACTAATTTTATCGATAGGTAGACGTAACGATCGTGGTGCTTGTGGTTAACCGATTTAACAGAATATTTCGGCTTAGTCGTGCTGTACATGAATGGGCTCATTAACCGAGAGCACAGTATATGGACAACCGGATTCACGAATTTAAGCGTCACACTCGGTACGGTAATGGAATCGTAAACAGCTAATGGGATGCGACCGAACTACAAAACAAACAAATTTCAGTATACATGTAGTAAAAATCACTGCACTTACAGAAACAATCGTTTTAAAGGTCAAAATGGTCGCCAGCTCCATTGTGGAGAAATGGATTGCACCAAAATAAAAACTATTTAACCTATGCACAGTAATCGCAGAACACGTCCAAACCACTCCAAAGCAGTAAAAGTTTAGATTTCAGCTCTGTGGTAACTGAAACGCAGTTCAATGACTCAGAAACACACAGGCGGAATACTTGGTGCATGAGATGATGGAACTAACATAGCAGATAGACGGGACGATCCGCTAACAGATACTACAGATCGGGTAATGCAAAATAACTTTCAATTTGGTCTCATAGCAGGGCGAAGCAATCTAAACACTGACCTGGTATGTTCTCTAAATCTTATGTAATGCTGCATGCACAGTAAATATCAGTAATACTGCATAAACAGGGATGAGAATTTCGACTCTCTTTACAATGCTTCAGATGAAGAGCAGTGCAGGTTTTTTGCATTAAAAAACTTCCCATAACAATATTATAGCTAATATAATACATGCTGTACATAAGTAATAATTTCAATTATTCTGTAAGAAATGTAGTTCCTCCACCATTTAAGTAGTGGCGTTTAGTTCGTACGAATTTTAATAACCTGGTAAATGAAATTAAGTTACATAAATTGCCACTGATTTTACATGACTATACAGCAGTAACTTTATCTGTGTTCCTGAAAGTAATTACATAATTGTATTTGTATAATTTTAAATGCTAGCAGATAAATGTAGCAAAATTAAGCCGTTCTTTCTAAACATTTTCGTTGAAACCGAAATTGGCATCGAAAAAAGTTTTCTTCAAAATGTACTTCGAAGTTTGTTCTCCCAGATTTGATATTAACAGAAAGAGGTCATTACCCTCCGTAAACTGAAAGTTAATTAAGACGAAACATTCAAATTTATTACAAATATCAGTGAAAGTGTTTACAGAAACGATGGCTCAAAGAACACAATTCCTCTGTGTACTCTTCTGCTACTGCAAACGAGATGCCTCTGGATACAGGCAGCTGCTAACCATAGTAGTAGGGAAATGTGGGCCTAAGGATGAAGTAGGTCATCCCTAATTACCTAGACCTGCTTTCACATCCAGCCAATCATCATGTCAACCACACTACCCTCACCACCGCCAACCCCATCGCCACTTCCACATCCATCCAGCTCTCCTAAGACAAACCAAGTCCCTAGCTTCTAATGTCACTAGATTGTGCACAGATTTTAGTCAACAGGTTCAATGTTCCACTGCTACCAGGTATTTCTTAAATGTCATCAGATTTAAGCGAAATTTCTCTAAAATCTCTAACACAAATGCAGAAATTGTAGGAACACCTACATGCAACCCCCACTACCCTCAACAGGTCACACCATGTGTACAACTGCCGCACAAGTCCCACCACCCCCTCCCTCACCACCTGTATGACTGTGGAAGGGATTCTGTGTGTTAAATAATTATTAACCCCTAAGAGAAATCTTGTTCTGTAGGAGACAACATGCAATGATCTGTGTCAAGTCCATCCTATATACAGCCACCATCTTATAGGTTTTGCATTTGTATATACAGTCAACTAATATTTTAATTGAACTATAAATAGAACTCATAATTGTTATTCTCCTGGCAAGTGCATTCTGGAACTTTTCCTGGTAAAGATGTCTGCTCCTCTAGTTGCAGGAGTACTGCTATACACGATCCTACATAGTAATTGAATCAAACTAACTTGAAACGTGTTTATTATAGGAATGCATTCAGACCAGTGTTTCAATCCAGTGGTTGTGCTTGCAAACCAACAATACTGTAAAAGATAGCGAACATAAAAGAGGTAAAAGCTGAGCCAACTGTGTGAAAAGTCAATGAAGTTTTCAGCCATGTTTTTACAAAGTATGCAAACTCTTGTAGTGAAATTATCAGTGTACTTTATTCAATCTGTGAAAGTAATGAAAGAATACCTTTGTAACAACAAAGACTTAAATATTTGATATATGCAAATTATGATGAACAAAGAGGTGTTCACCAAAGAATCAGCTGGCATAAGTGTGTGGAAAGTACAACATGTACGAAAATTTAATGGAAGTTGTGAGTGAGGTAGCTCAAGTAAATTTCAACCAATAGAAGAACATACAACTAGATGTTATGATAGCTATTGTGTATTAACACATCATATTCTGCATGAACCTAACATTCTGGGTACTGTAATGATATTAAGATTTGATTGAAAACAGTTTATATAACTGAATACATGTACAAGGGCTTAGATTAACATAAGCACTTTCTAGTCCTTTTCCCTATAAAATACACTACATAGTAATTTAATCCTGTATGCAGTAGCAGGCCATTATGGAAGAAGCAACATCTTTTCAAAGCAGTTAAAGTGATCAATTGGTCATGTGACACTATTAAAAAAAGTTGAATAGAAATCGGTCTTTTCAACTCAACAATATGTGTGCAAAGATGTAGGTCCTTCAGTTTAAGGAAAAAGGAATGTTATCATGACACTATTAATCTGTTCAGATGGACTCCACTTTATACATGTTTATATATTTTCAAAAACACAATTCAAACCCAAGTAGGCCCATCAACTATAAAAAACAGCAAACACAGGTGTTGATGATGTAACTATAATGAATGTACTAACAACACATCTGTATAACTACTAGATGTAACATACTACATTGAGGGTCGACCTGCGACAACAATCGCACAACTTGCGTACCGGCCGCTAGACGCCGCCACGAGCGCTAAGAGTGCACTGCGATCGCTGACAGGCGTGTTGCGTACGGGCCGCGAGGTGGCGCCACGAGCGCAACCCCCATATAAGTGCCGACGGAATTCGGCCAGCTCTCATTTTGTTGGCATCTCATTTTTGCTATTCTCTTATTTGCTTAATTGCTCTTATTCGTTTATCGCTCATATTATTGAGCTCTCTTTCAGCCATTCTGATTGTTTTATTTACTCCCAATTGAGAATTGCTCATTTTGGCATTTCACTTTTGCATATTTCTCATTTTTCTAATAATATGCTCCTTAGCTTTTTACAGTTGAATTTATTAACATAGTCTCTTGTACTGTCTGTTCATTTCAGACTGTTCATATTTTGATGTTCTTTAAATACTGCAATAATTATCGGAAGCATTTCTTCCCTCAACCTTATGTAAAGTATTCTCGCTATAAGGTTTGTTCTGTGACACAGCTGTAAGGTTTTGAATGTAAATTATATACGAAACTGTGCTTTAAAAGGAATTTATTTTTTCAGTTAGTACTACATCAGCTGACAATTTTGTGATATGAGGGAGAAATTTGAGACGCTAACCGATGGAAATAATCTTAATTGATTCCCTTAAAAAATAAAAATTTGTGTGACGCTGAAAGACTTGACACTGTAGGCACCGAAAATTTGTCAATATAAAATTATACATCACACAGACAAAGTGAAGGGGAGATGGAAGGCAATTTTTATCCCTATTGTGCCAATGCTATTTCACTTTGGAATAGGTACAGTTTTCAAAAGAACTACAAATGATAAAACAATGAATTTTTTGCTGCATATGTATATAACATATATAACTCGACTTACAATTAAAATGAACATAATACCTCTTACGGTTTTGAAGAAAAAAATTGCATTCTTTAACTAGTAAAATTGAACTTTTTTGTACATTAATTGTTATAAAACAGTTTCTCATTATTTGGTGGTTCTCACTTTACTTGTAATAACATATTACCATCTGCAGTACAAACAGACCAAATTTCATGTTTCTAACGCCATTAGTGAATCATATAATGGTACCTGAAAGTAAAAAGAAATGTAGTTTTGAGAAAAATCTATTTAATGTTCAATATTGCAATTCTAGTATAGTTAGTGATGAGAATTCCTTACCACAAATATTTTCCAGCACCATACTAAGCATCATCTGAATCATGTTGATCTTTTCTTCTCTTGGTCCCTCTTCTTTTCTGTCTGGCTTCTTTTGTACATTTTAAATTAGCAATATCTGCTTCTCCAATTCGCTCTTTATCTATTTGCACCAAAAATTTTGCAGTATTTCCACTAGATTTTATGCCCAATATTTCCAAAACATCCAATTTTCTAATTACACCATCACTGAAGTATAAAATAGCATAATAAATACTACATTTGAGGAATGTAAGTGGAACATATACAGTTTTCAGTAACCAGTTCCTAATGACAGACTTCACACATTCATTTAAATTTCTGGTTTTCCCATGAACACATTTCTTCAAGAAGGTATCTTTACAAAGGTCTCTAAATATGGGTTTAATTTAATTCATTACCAATGCAGATAATGAATGTTTGTAGTCATATCTGGCACTTCTCCTGTACTTGCACCAAGTGTCAGGATCATTCGGGCAAAGACTGTGGGTCAGGAAAACCATATCTCATTAAACAGTTGTCGTATTTATGTTTCATGCAGAAGAGACCAGGTATTTCAAATATGCTAAAATCTAATAATCCGTCTCCCTTGAAACTGAATTCAGTCTTCATTTTTAATGACATATACTATGAAAAACAAGATTGTATAAGAAATTGATCTATTTTGGTACACATAGCTCGACCAATGTGTTCTATATTTCTCAGATTAATTACAACTTACTTAAGAGTTGGTGTATGACAATACAAACCTTAGCATGCTAACAGAGACTACCTGCAACTTCCTTAAATCTATACATTTGAAGCAACACAACAACAACAACAACCACAATAATAATCATGAAGTTACTTTACATGATTTTGCATGTAGAATATGATGACTGAGTTACAGAGTGTAAGTATTTCTCACATATGTCTTATACTTTGATAATGTTTAGTAACAATGATCAGGGAATAGTTATTTAACACCAAGACGCTATAACACTTCCATGTAATAGCTTTCCATACCTGAAAGGGAAATTAGTATAAACAGACGAATGTGAAACATAACTGTATAACAGTTTACAACAGATTTCTGACCCAAGCTTTTACAATTTAGTAGATGACATGTATTCGAAATTCTAAAGTTCATCCTAGGAAGGTAATAAAGATGGGTGTGGTTTGTCAAGTGTGAGATGATCCAAGAAACTGTGCAGCTGTCACAATTGACTATGCAAAACAAAATGAATTTGTTAAAATTGAACCTGTTGAATATATGGAGTATCAGGCTAAAGAAAATTTCCCAGCAGGCACAGCTACATATTCATTAATAGTTAAAAATAAGGTAACTAATTATCCATCACTCAATGTGCTAATACAAACAGCTCTATAAAAAGGAATTGAAATCGTTTGAAGGATTTCATGATGAGAATGGGGAATTTATGGCGATAAACATTGGTTTCATAACATTTGGGGCGGCGTGGGGGTGGGGGGTGGGGGAGGGAAAGGAGGTATTGTTAAAATTTTCTGCATTAATCTGTCATCACAAAGAGCATTTTTAGGTGTCAAAGAAGTGAACTATGGTTGACCCGTAAACTCCATGGTTTGCTCTGGAACGAATCTAATATTCACTACCCAGTTATGGTAAGATACTCAACCATACAAACACATAATTATTTGGATGTGAAGGAGTGACTTGTGTTGGAGCCATATATGAACATGCTGCAGTAGAAAATCTAGAAGATAATAAATATCCTGCATTTCATACTTTGAACACTCCATGTGATACACTTATGAATGCATATGAAAAAATGTACTGTTGCTTTTAAACTTGATGACAAATAAATAAATTAGTGATTTTTATTGAAACACAGCAGTTTTAAATCACTCACATCACCACAGTTCATACAAATACTCCTTAGCAAATGTAACAATAAATTATGTGCATGACATGACATGATGCAGCGGTGACCAGTATCGAGCTGTCAGTGGTATGGTGAATAATGCAATGCACAACATGATGGGTAAATACTGGAAATTGCAGTTAGCTAGGAGATGGATGTGAGCATTATATTTCTTTGGAAGAGGCATGCTGGAGCTTTCTAACAGCATGCCGAAACCACTGTTAAGGACATGCTACAACATGCTCAGGTATTGGATCAAAGAGGATACGACTGTACATGGTGGTGGCATACATCTGGTTATCTCCAGATGTAACACACAGTCATTAACGTTTACAAATATGCATAAGTATAGGAAATTATGGTTAGTTGGGAGACAGACATAGGCATTAGATTTCTGCAGTAGTGGCTCGATGCATACAACAAACACTTTTGAGTAATACTGCTATAGATACTGAATGTGCATGCTTCGTCAGTAGTAGAAATGAATACCATCATGGATACCTTGTACAGTTTAGCTCAGTAGGTAGTTAGTGTAACACTGGGCTTGGCATGTAATGCATTGAACCTGCATGAAGATTTGTCATGTAAATTTTTGAGTGAGTTGTTGCAGTCTTTACATTATCATGTAGTCACGACTTCAAGGAACGCCAAATAGTACCAAACATTCAAAACTGGTCAGGTACTATGGGCAATAGGTCGCCCTGCATGAACAGATGGAGTGTATGCATGTTGTGTACATGATATTCATACCGTGCTATGACATGTCATACACTTGTACGATATACGCAATTGCACAGGACTAGTTGCAATTACAGGAAACAGAAGTGTGCAATGATCTTTTCTCAGTGTACAGAAGCTATCGCTCATGTTATAGTACCCCTTTCCTTATCGGAAATAACCATTCAGCATGTGTATGTGTGAACATTTTTAACTGTGGTAATTATGTGTATTGCCCAGCAGTAATCGACTGACAATTGTATACCTACTGAAAATATTTTAGATGCTCTGAACACGTGTGTTACTCCATGAATGATACATATATGCAATGTGGTCGATTCTGAATTGTGGAGAGAAAGAGCCTAAAAATTCAAAGTCTTTATCACGAGATTGCTGGTGAGTCTCGAACACAATTGCATCCTGTACTCCTTTTATTAATCACGAAGCCAGTTTTCAGGAGGCACGGATTCCATAGGAGGTCCGATTAGCGGACAAGCCTGCAGCATGGTCCACACTATTTCACACTTCAACTATGAGAGCTGTCCAGCCCCACTATTTGGGTCTGCATTACACATTGCAGAATCGCTCTGTCCATAAATTAATCTCTGTATACAGGTTCTACTAATGCATCTGGATATTATGTGGGGTTTTATAGACTGGGTTAGAAAATGAATCTAATATTCATAATAAAAGGCAACATAGTAACAGATAGTTTGGGGTATTAGTATAACAGCGATTGTTTACAGTCAGAGTATTTTGCACCCAAGCTAGTATTCAGGTACAGGCACATGTGCGGGGTAAGTGAAAAAACCTTTCTATTCAATAATGTACTCCACGTATCACATACTGACTATGAAGATGAGGCTTCAATGACAATGGTTTTCCTTGGAGTGTAACAAAAGAGCTTGTGAACAAAGAATATATATGATACTACAATAACGGATTTTTAATTTAAATGTATGTAAGTAGCTTCGTATACACTCCCCAGTTACGTCTTCCTGGATTTCGCTGCAATTTTCAAATGCTACAACTTCTCTGTATACTACAGCATCATCCGCGAAAAGCGGCATGGTACTTCCGACACTATCTACTAGGTCATTCCCATATATTGTCAAAAGCAATGGTCCCATAACACTCCACTGTGGCACGCCAGAGGTTACTTTAACGTCTGTAGACGTCTCTCCATTGAGGTCAACATGCTGTGTTCTGTTTGCTAAAAACTTTTAAATCCAGCCACACCGATAATCTAATATTTCATAAGCACTTACTTTGTTTATCAGGCGACAGTGCGGAAATGTGTCCAACGCTTTCCTGAAGTCAAGGAAAATGGCATCTATCTGGGAGCTGTATCTGATATTTTCTGGGTCTCATGAACAAATAAAGCGAGTTGGGTCTCACACGATCGCTGTTTCCGGAATCCATATCGATTCCTACAGAGTAGATTCTGGATTTCCAGAAATGACATGATACGCGAGCAAAAAAACATGTTCTAAAATTCTACAACAGAGCGATGTCAGAGATGTAGGCCTATAGTTTTGCGCATCTGCTCGACGACCTTTCATGAAAACTGGAACTACCTGTGCTCTTTTCCAATCATTTGGAACCTTCGGTTCCTCTAGAGACTTGCGGTAGACGGATGTTAGAAGGGGGCAAGTTCGTTCGCGTACTCTGTGTAGAATCGAATTGGTACCCGTCAGGCCCAGTGGACTTTCCTCTATTGAGTGATTTCAGTTGCTTTTCTATTCCTTTGACACTTATTTCGATGTCACCAATTTCCTCGTTCGTGCGACGATTCAGAGAAGGAAATGCCGTGCAGTCTTCCTCTGTGAAACAGCTTTGGAAAAAGGTGTTCAGTATTTCAGCTTTAAGCGTGTCATCCTCTGTTTCAATGCCATTATCATCCCAGAGTGTCTGGATATTCTGTTTCGATCGACTTACTGATTTAACGTAAGACCAGGACTTCCTAGGATTTTCTGTCAAGTCGGTACATAGAATTTTACTTTCGAATTCACTGAACGCTTCACGTATAGCCCTCCTTACGCTAACGTTGACATCGTTTAGCTTCTGTTTGTCTGAGAGGTTTTGGCTGGGTTTCAATTTGCAGTGAAGCTCTTTTTGCTTTCGCAGTAGTTTCTAACTTTGTTGTTGAACGACGGTGGGTTTTTCCCATCCCGCACAGTTTTAGTCGGCACGCACCTGTCTAAAACGCATTTTTAATCTACAATCTACATCTACATTTATATTCTGCAAGCCACCCAATGGTGTGTGGCGGAGGGCACTTTACGTGCCACTGTCATTACATCCCTTTCCTGTTGCAGTCGCGTATGGTTTGCGAGAAGAACGACTGTCGGAAAGCCTCCGTGCGCGCTGGAATCTCTCTAATTTTACATTCGTGATCTCGGCATCTACATCTACATCTACATACATACTCCGCAATCCACCATACGGTGCGTGGCGGAGGGTAACTCGTGCCACAACTAGCATATCCATCCCCCTGTTCCACTCCCAAACACGAGGGAAAAATGACTGCCTATAAGCCTCTCTACGAGCCCTAGTCTCTCTTATCTTATCTTTGTGGTCTTTCCGGGAAATATAAGTTGGCGCCAGTAAAACTGTACTGCAGTCAGCCTCAAATGCTGGATCTCTAAATTTCGTCAGTAGCGATTCACGGAAAGAGCGTCTCCTTTCCTCTAGAGACTCCCACCCGAGTTCCTGAAGCATTTCCCTAATACTCGCGTGATGATCAAACCTACCAGTAACAAATCTAGCAGCCCGCTTCTGAAATTTCTTCTATGTACTCCCTCAGTTTGACCTGATAGGGATCCCAAACGCTTCAGCAGTACTCCTCGGGAAGTATAAGTAGGGGGAAGAAATAAATTGGATACCTCAGAAATGCACCCTCTAGAAACATGGACAGCAAGCTACACCGCGATGCAGAGCGCCTCTCTTGCAGAGTCTGCCACTTGAGTTTGCAAAACATCTCCGTAACGCTATCACGATTACCAAATAACCCTGTGACGAAACGCGCCGCTCTTCTTTGGATCTTCTCTACCTCCTCTGTCAACCCGACCTGGTACGGATCCCACATTGATGAGCAATACTCAAGTATAGGTTGAACGAGTGTTTTGTAAGCCACCTCCTTTGTTGATGGACTACATTTTCTAAGGACTGTCAAAATGAATCTCAACGTTCCATTCGCCTTACCAACAGTTAATTTTATATGATCATTCCACTTGAAATCGTTCCGCACGCATACTCCCACATATTTTACAGAAGTAACGGCTACCAGTGTTCTTTCCGATTGCCTTGAACTTTTTCCATAAACAGTCAACATTGTCAGTGTCAGAACAGAAATTTTCGTTTTGATCTGTTAGGTAGTCTGAAATCTGCCTTCTATTACTCTTGCTAAACAGATAAACCTTCCTCCCTCTTTTAATATTCCTATTTACCTCCATATTCAGGGATGCTGCAACGACCTTATGATCACTGATTCCCTGTTCTGCGCTTACAGAGTCGAAAAGTTCGGGTCTGTTTGTTATCAGTAGGTCCACGATGTTATCTCCACGAGTCGTTTCTCTGTTTAATTGCTCGAGGTAATTTTCGGATAGTGCTCTCAGTATAATGTCACTCGATGTTCTGTCCATACCACCCAGTCGATATCTGGGAAATTGAAATCTCCGGCTAAGACTATACATGCGAAGGAAATTTAAGTGAAATGTATTCCAGATTTTCTCTCAGTTGTTCTGTCACTAATGCTGCTGAGTCTGGGGGGTCGGTAAAAGTAGCCAATTATTAACCTAGCTCGGTTGTTGAGTATAACCACCACCCATAGTAATTAACAGGAACTATCCACTTCTATTTCACTACAGGATAAACTACTACTAACAGAGACAAACATGCCAACACCGGTTGCATGCAATCTATCCTTTCTAAACACCGTCTGTGCCTTTGTAAAAATTTCGGCTGAATTGATCTCTGGCTTCAGACAGCTTTCTGTACCTATAACGAATTCAGCTTGGGTGCTTTCTATCAGCGCTTGAAGTTCCGGTTCTTTACCAATGCAGCTTCGACAGTTTACAGTTACAATACCGACTGATGCTTGGTCCCCGCATGTCCTGACTTTGCTCCGCACCCTTTGAGGCTGTTGCCCTATCTGTACTTGCCCGAGGCCATCTAACTTAAAAAACCGCCCACTCCACTCCACACAACACCTGCTACCCGTGTAGCAGCCTGCTGTGTGAAGTGGACTTCTGACCTATCCAACGGAACCCGAAACCCCACCGCCCTATAGCGAAAGTCAAGAAATATGCAGCACACCCGGTCGCAGAACCGTCTCTGCCTCTGATTCAGACCCTCCACTTGGCTCTGTACCGAAGATACGCTGTCAGTCCTGTTGACGATGCTGCAGATGGTGAGCTCTTCTTTTCACCCCACTAGAGAGACTGGCAGTCTTCACTAAATCAGATAGCCACCGGAAGCCAGGGAGGATTTCCTCCGTATCCATAGCGACACACATCTTTGGTGCCGACATGAGCAACCACCTGCAGATGGGTGCTTCCTGTACCCTTCATAGCATCCGGAAGGACCCTTTCCACATCTGGAATAACTCCCTCCGGTACGCACACGGAGTCCACTCTGGTTTCCTTCCCCTCCGTTGCAGCCATGTCTGTAAGGGGCTCCATTACGCGCCTGACGTTGGAGCACCCAACTACCAGTAAGCCCATCCTCTGCGACCTCCGGGATCTTGTAGATTGAGGGGCAACCTATGGAACAGGACAAGCAGCCATGTCCGGCCGCATACATAAGTATCCCTTACCATCCAATCAGTTGCTACAGAACTGCTTATGAGTGTGGGATCCGTGCCAGGTCGGGTTGACAGAGGAGATAGAGCAGATCTAAAGAAGAGCGGCGCGCTTTGTCACAAGATTATTTGGAAAGCGTGATAGCTTTATGGAGATGTTTAGCAAACTAAAATGGCAGACTCGGCAAGAGAGGCGCTCTGCATTTGAGTGTAGCTTGCTGTCCGGGGTTGGGTTGTTGGGTTGTTTGGGGAAAGAGGCCAGTCAGCGAGATCATCGGTCTCAGCGAATTAGGGAAGGATGGGAAAGGAAGTCAGCCATGCCCTTTCAAAGGAACCATCCCGGCATTTGCCTTGCTGTGCAGGTTTCGAGGGGGTGCGTTTCTAAATGAGGTATCGAATACATTGCTTCCCCCTACTTATACCTCCTGAAGAGATCACGAATGTAAAATTAGAGAGATTCGAGCTCGCACGGAGGATTTCCGGCAGCCGTTCTTCCCGCGAACCATACGCGACTGCAACAGGAAAGGGAGGTAATGACAGTGGCACGTAAAGTGCCCTCCGCCACACACCGTTCAGTGGATTGCGGAGTATAAATGTAGATGTAGATGTAGATGAAAACTTCCCACACATGTACTGCTTAAATGATAACTCCTCTAGCGTCTGTATGTAAGACGCCTGAGATCTCACTAAAGACATCTTCTCAACATGAAGTCACGTAGGGCAAATGGGTCAGAAGAAATCACTTTAGTTTTTTAGTTTTCTGCTTTTGTTTATAGATGAATGAAATGGGGATTGTATGCTGTATTACAATTGCCTACTTTCAGATAACGTATTATATATACATAATGTTTCACTTTTTACACAAGGATTGACTATTGTATTTTACTTTGTGTTTCCTACAAATAATTGTCGATCATAAGTCTGACAGCAGGCACTGAAAAATATATTAATTCCATTAAAAGGTAGTGACTACAGTTTTGGAGCAGAGACAGCAACACAATGCTAGTGACATGCTTGATACATTATTCAATAAGTACTACACTCATGCTAATTAATGAAGAAGAATGCCGATACATGATGGAACAACATTCTGGTGGGGCGTTTGCGGGTTTAATACACCTCAGGGTATGACCATGGGTGCATTTGACCTGCGGTCGTCGCACGGTCGCGCTGGCAGCAGTCCACATACGCAGAGGTGTGTTGGTGCATATCAGAGTACAGTGCAGCAAGTAAGTGTGCAGATGTTTTCAGACGTGCTATTGGCGACTGTGTGAAAACGGCTGAGAGAACACACATTGATGACGTTATAAGGGTTTGAATACTACGGTGACTGGAGGCTGGTCAAACACAGCAGGCCGTACCACAGGCCCTCCACGTGCCACAAAGTGTGATCGATCTCAAGATTGTGGTGACTGTTCCATAAGACAAGAAACGCGCCCAGGCGCTACAGTTCGGGACGGCCACAGTGTACAACACCACAAGAAGACCGATATCTCACCATCAGTGTCCGCACACTGCAACGGAGTACTGTAGGCAGCCTTCTCGGTACCTTACTGCAGCCACTGGGACATTTGTTTCCAGACACATTCCTCAGACGAAAGAACAGACATGGTTTATTCGCCCAGAGACCTGCAAGGTGCATTCCACTGACCCCTGGTCACAAGAGAGCCGTAAACCCTGGTGACAAGAACACAGTACATGGTCATTGGAACAGTGGTCCCAAGTTATCTTTGTGCCAATTCTTAAGTAGCGCATGCATCTACACTCTTTTCAAACCATCTATGAGAGTGCGTTTATTTTAGTTTCAAAAAGTGTTTTAAAACGATGAGAAACTTGTCTGGCTGAATGTAGGGGTAGTTGTGCGTTGCTATATGGAAGACGCGACGGTATACAGGATGCCATTTCATTCTGTTTCTCTCACAAGACAATGTTTTTAACAACAGCCTGAATGACACCCTTGTGAAAATTGAAATGTAACGCATCATGTGGTTTTTTTTCTGTAGTTGCCCCCTCCAAATCGTGAGTGCCATCATATACTGCGGCCGTCTGTCCAGGCGCCCATTTCTCTAAGATTCGTTTGACCAATGGCGGGATTTCTAAGCCCTTACTGACTGTTGTAGCGGTATCTACATAGCACATATTAGTGATTTGATTCTGATGACCGTTGAAGAGGCTAGTCATCCACAGGATAGATGAAGGTGTCCAGACAGCACCAATTTTTAATTCATTAAAATCATTCATACAAATAGTTGTAGTAAAATCCTGTTCGAATAGTATCAGGATGAAGTACGTAGAGCAGATGTAGAGGCCGAGGTTATCACAATATGGGGGCATTGTACTCAGGGCGAGGTTGCTGCCTCACCCTACGTTTCTAGTTACTGTAGAAACGCGACTTACTGGTTGCTTTCGCTTATTTATAGCTGGTGAAATTGGGAAACCATATCGTTATTGGCGCTGTTGGTATCGGAGAGGGTATCAATATCCCTTCTCCCTGGAACCTAGACATTTAAGAAGAATCGATACCGTTATGGCGAGAAATGGTAAAATGGTGTGTCAGTCGTTGAGCACCAAGGGCACCCTTCTCGTTCAATGGTACTGAAGGTTCTAGAACGTTTCAAAAATGGTTCAAATGGCTCTGAGCACCATGGGACTCACCTGCTATAGTCATCAGTCCCCTAGAACTTAGAACTACTTAAACCTAACTAACCTAAGGACATCACACAAATCCGTGCCCGAGGCAGGATTCGAACCTGCGACCGTAGCAGTCGCACGGTTCCGGACTGCGCACCTAGAACCGCGAGACCACCGCGGCCGACTAGAACGTTTCCTTCACTGTCTAGCAGAAGACCCTTACTGGCCAAAGGTAGCCAGAGGACCCTAAAGGGGACTCTCTCAGTAGATAGAGTCGACCATTCCATAATGCAGCTCGAATCACTGTGCTGGAGAGACGGAGAGACCGTCTAAACCTCCAGCCGTGGATGTACGATGTGCTTAGACATTGTTATGGAGACAAATGCCGGTCTGACACTGGAAAGAATGTGTAGGTGGCGTGATGAGGTAGTCTTCAGCAGGTGTAGTTGCTTCCGAGTCTGGCGTTCATGTGGGATTTCTGTTGAATTTTGTTCGCTACGAGGTCTGTAAGAACCGAAAACTGTGGTACCAATTTGGCCAAGAAAAGTAGTGCCAGACCTTAAAACGTTCCCCAAACTACGTTTAAAGGTGCTCTCTGTACAACTTCTCTTCCACTTTGGTGAATAATCAAATGATATTGGTCTTAGGTGATTAGCAAGGCAAGAAAGAGAAATTATCTTACTGTAGGGAGCGGCGGTAAAATCGGCACGATCAGTAACTATTGGTCCGTTAGTAATGAAGTGATGCGTAACCGTGAGAGAAATATCAATATTTCAACGCTATTATTTTCGTTGTGACGAAGTTCTCTTCAAAGTTTCAGACCTTGTGAAATGAAATTTGAATAAATGCAGGTTCTGATCGTGCAATATGCGTTTAAGGCAGCAGCAATGGATGACGATCAGTAGCATCATCGTATTAGTAACAACCAACTTCATTAGGAGCTCCCCTATATAACGCAGTGAAAACGTTTAAAACACTGGTAGGTCGGGAAATATTAGTAATGTCGAACAAAAGTAATACAGACGTAATTAATCTTAGTTGTACAGGAACATCACCTTCTGCTTTCAGTGCAGACGGTGAAGGCTCCAAGAAGCAAATACGAGAAGAATTAAGCTTGACCTATCAGTTGTTTGGAAACAATGACGATAATATTACCCATAGATTATAGTTTATGGGAGGCTGTGGATTCCTTGCCATAATGTTCTATTACATCTGCTACACCGCTAAACGCAAGGAGAAGATGTTCCGTCAGAAGAAGGACCATCCCTTGATGTTAGCAATATACAGGAAAAGACTCCCAAGTATATTTCAAACTTTTATCGGTCATGTAAGTTCGAGTGAAAACCTGGGAAATAGCCGTGAAAGTAGCACCAATGGTTGCAGCGCACGTCATGCATGCAAATGGACAACGAGAGTAAGAGGTAGTGGTTGTAAGCATCTTGTGATTCAAGACTGTACCCTCAAAGACCAGATGAATGCTGTACCAAGGTTCTCTGGATATGGTCCCAGAAAAGAAACTTTGACGGGGCGGCCAGGTTGGAGGTTCGGATTGTGCGGAGGCAAACCGATTGTCAGTGGTCTGAGTCATTGACTGGTCAGCATACATGATGTATGCCAACCCTTTCACGAGACTAAATCTCCAGTGACAGAGGTCCAAGAGAAATAAGATACGGTTATTGACAGTCAGCGGATGATGTTTGGGTTTGTGGGGCGCTCCTCTGCGCGGTTATCAGCACCCGTACAAATTCCCAACCTTTGCTCAGTCCAATCTCACCACTTTCATGAATGATGATGAAATGATGAGAACAACACAAACACCCAGTCATCTCGAGGCAGGTGAAAATCCCTTACCTCGACGGTATTCGAACCCGGGACCCCATGCTCGGGAAGCGAGAACGCGACCGCGAGACCACGAGCCGTGGGCAAGAGGAAAGGAAAACGTAACACCCGAGCACAGAATCCTATCTTTGGTGGTGTAGGAAGGGGCGGGGTGGTTGCTATAACAGAAGTTATCTTTTCCAAGAGAGTGAGAAAACTTGCTAGCTTCTATTTCACGAGTTATTTCGCCATTTCATTCCTGACACTAACAGAAGTGGGCGGGCAACCAGACAGTTCGTGGGCTTGGCCTGTCCCTTTTATCACAAAATAAGGTACAAAACATTTTATACACACAAAGTACATTTGTGAGTGAATTCAATAATCCTAGTACCGCTCGGCCTCTCCGGTCGGCGAAAGGCACAATTAACGTAGCCTATCAGTTACTAAACCTTTTAAAGGATTTGGTTGCACCGTGTAGGCTTTCGTGCTATTATTATTTTGTGGTAAGGAGAGATTTGAAATTGTAAAATAAAGAAAATCATGAACGGTTCAGGGTTGTCTTCTCTTAGTCGCATGGATAGTTTCTTTTTCCTTGATTCAAAATTCCTGAAAATCTTTGCTGAATCACCTTGCGAAGTTGATGATAAATCTGCTAGATGTTTCTCTGAACCTTGACGTGCGAGACTGAGAAACTTCCTTATTCTTCGGAAACTATTGAAACCCGAGCAGACTCACAAATTTTGTGGCCTGAGTTTTGTGAATTCGGGTTTTTATGTTTTTTATATTAGTGGAATACTGTATTTGAAGAAATCAGCGAAGCTCTAAAGTATCCAGACAGCTTTGGAGTCTGCTTCGGAATGACTACTACTGAGATGAGAGGTTTAAAGCTGTTTTCAAAAGACAAAGGAAATTCTCTTATTGATGAAGCACTTCTATTTCGAAGCACACATGTGACGAAACGGCCATTCGTGTGGAAAAGGTGGAACCACCTAGAAGAACAAAATGATGCCTGGAGAGAAGACTGCACTGCACTCTCGAACCCCGAGACCGCTACGGTCGCAGGTTCGCATCCTGCGTCGGGCATGGATGTGTGTGATGTCCTTAGGTTTGTTAGGTTTAACTAGTTCTAAGTTCTAGGGGACTAATGACCTCAGCAGTTGAGTCCCATAGTGCTCAGAGCCATTTGAACGATATATATATATATATATATATATATATATATATATATATATATATATATATATATATATATATATATATATATTTGATACACGCTACAATACCACGGAAGGTCTTTCAGATTTTTTTGATGTTTTAGAACAGCAGTTATATTAAAATCTTAAAAACGGAACTTCCTACAGTTGTAGGAAGTTAAATGGAAATTTATGTTGAGATTTACAATGATAGGTTCCCTGCAGAAATTCTACTCCTCATAAGATTTCTGTAAGCTGCCAAAGTTGCGAAAGAAGAGACTCTCAACTGGAAATCTGCGAGATTCTTACAGTTCTTGGTTCAACCTCATTTTTGCATTACGATTTTTCTTGATTTTGTGTGTTTCAGTACTGTCATGTTAGTTGAGTTTTTCAGAAACCAAACTGATTAAGAATTGTCTTAGGTTCGCTATGAGTCAAGAATGACTATCGAGGTTGGCAGTTTTGTCAATCGAAAATACTGTAGCTAAAGATATCGATTTTAATGACAGTTTCAAAATCTGCTACATTAAATGTTAGGAAGAAGTGATTCAAAGCTATATATTAAAGCCACCTATCGTTATTAAGATATTTGCTCTGTGCTACTACTAAAAATGTGCTCTGTTTATGTTCCACTCAAAAAAACCATTTCCAAAATAGTTAACATTGTACCTCGCTTACTTAACCACTCTTATCCAAAATTAGTTCTCCCTTCCTGCCACTACCTCACCCCCACAAGAAATTGTCTCAGACGTACTGGGAATCAGTCGATAGTACAATAGAGATCGTGGTCTAGGAGGAAACAGACTAGCTTTTACTGGCCAAAGGCGAGCTTACGATCAGCAGTGTGTCGAGAGAGAGAGAGAGCATCGACATAAGTGTGCTGAACAGTGAATTAGAAACAGGTTTAAAATTGGTATTAGAAAGAATATGGCAGACGTTCTACCGTTATACCGGGAAGTGCATTGTGAGAACCAAACAACGTCACCAGATGTTTATGGACAGTTATGAGGGGAATCACCACTCTCCATAACTGGTGGTTAGTACCTCTTTCTCAGTCTGTGGGTATTTGTTTTGCATTTGCTACAGGCAGGTTGCTGGGCTCCAATGGCTCTTAGCACTATGAGACTTAACATCTGAGGTTATCAGTCCCCTAGACTCAGGTCTACTTAAACCTCACCAACCTAAGGGCATCACGTACCTCCATGCCCGAGCAGGATTCGGACCTGCGACCGCAGCAGGAGCGCGGTTCCAGACTGAAGCACGTAGAACCGCTCGGCCACAGCGGCTGTCTGCAGGTTCCTCGGATTTCTCAGAAAAAATACATGGTATGCGTTTCAGTTTCTGATTCCACGTTTCTCAGACTTGTTCACCATTAGACCACTCATATTTGACACCCATACATCGAAACGCATGTAGTGGAACCGAAAGTGTGTAATGGTCGATATGCAACGGGAATACTAATGTATTTTCCCAATAATATCTCACGTCTGATTAAAGTCGCTCGAGTAATATTTTCCTATGTCGTGGACGTGAATTCGGGTGGGGAATATGCCTTATTTTCTTAAGATGGAACCAAAATATTCGACGTATAGCTAAAGAACTAGACAATTACATAAACTGCATTTTATTCCTGGCTCAGACAATGTAGCGAACAATAGTTCTAGGTTTGTCAATTGTTAATGGAAGTTACAGGATAATGAGCCGTATGAAATCATATTGTACAATGTAAATCACGTAAAACTTGCACCGTAAAAATGGTGCTAGTGATGTGCGGTTTTCACAGAATGGATTGGTAGTCAGGGGTTCGTAGTGTTAGCCAGTCAACAGATTGTAATAATACTGTTGAAGTGTATATTTCATGCAAACATTCATTTTTCAAACAGAACAATGCCTATTGATATTAATAAACTACAAGAAGAATAAATTAGAATGTTAGCGGTGTTTCTTGCAGGATTCTATTGCGAGACGTGTATGAGATACAGTATTTAGAAAACTTCTCCCATCTACGTTTGTACAATACCTGTAGTAGTACGCGCTAAAGAACAACACAAGTGCATACAGTAATTATGTGGATTCTGATCAGTAAAGAGATAACTGAACATCACAGGTTGTGTTCAACATGACCACTGGCAGCAGCAGTACACGCTTCCTGTCTGGTATAGCTAGCTGTACACGTGCTGACACGTCCGAGCAGGTTGAGGCAATACGTCAGTACATATCGTTGGACGTAGTTGGTGTGTCACTATAGACAGCGCTGTTCAGCTCCGTGGAACTGGCCGGTCAAGCTACAGGTCTTCTGGGTCCAATCGAACGGTTTGGAAACAATTCGTAATGACTTGCCGTAGTTCTTCGTACGCCATGGGCTGGGGAGCAATCTTATTGTCACCACAGATTCCCCATACTCTGCAGTGGAACGTTTTATTGCGTTCGTGGAAAGTGGTCTGTTAGGAGGCTACGATGTACGTGCGCGTTCAGTGTTCTGTCGATGAACAATTGGTCTATGAGCTGATGGTTCACCATTCCACACCACGCGATTATACTGCATGGACGTTGAAGTTCCACCTGACGAACTCAACGGGGATTATCAACAGACCAAAAGTGCATGCGTCGGTGGTTTACCTGGCCATGAGTGGTAAATGTGACTTCATGACTAAGCAAGATACATGATACATGATACATTTAGAATTATCCTGCCTTAATGTCCATGTACAGAAGTTAGTACGGTTCTCATTATCGTTTCCATGCTGCTTTTGATGGAGAGAGATGTGATATTAATGGAACCTTCGCCAACCGATAATGCATAGGACACTTACTTGACTCTTGCCACTTTCTCGTGTGATTACGCGGGAGCTAACGTGTGATTCAACAACTGCAAGTACGCGAATGTTCCCCCCGTCTGTCGTCACCTTTTTCTTTCTGTTACGTTGTCTACGCGTTACACTAGCACTTTCACGCAACTGGTTGAAATGGTTGATAAATAATTACCCAGATGGTTGACAACTACTGAGATATCTTCCCGTACATGCCATACAAGAACGAACGGCATTCTTCCTACACACTCCATACACCTTGAGCATTTAGGCTTTCTCTGCATTGCAAATTCCCATCGTCCACTCACATCCTACTGTTTGGAATATCAAACACTAAGTGACTACAAGCCGTAGTGCACTGAAGGAGCAAGCTAGTACGCTAGAATCAAACACAAAAAACCGTACCTAGCAACTATGCAGGTTGAATGGCACACACAAGTGTCAGTGTGGCAACTGTTAAAAATATACGATTCACACTAAAATCCTGCAGCGAACACCACTCACATTCTATTTTAACCTAGTTTTAGTTTGTTCATCTTAATAGTCATCGTTCCATTAAAAAATCTGTAATATTCAACAAAACACACACACTCTAATTGCTATTACCATCTGTTGATTGCCTTACAATACGAACCCCTGTCTACCAATCCGTTCTGTGAAGACCGCTCATCAGTAGCATTTACTATTTCCGTAATATTTGTGGTGCACGTTCTAAGCATTCACCCTGTGTGTTGGTATCTATAGAAATTGGTTGAATGAGTTGCTCTAAGTTGCGTTAACACAACCTGCCGTATATACTGGGCGATTGTAATTAAACCGACGATGGTCTGTGTGCTGCAGTGTGGGCCGTATACACTTCGAGACGCTAGAACATACATGTGTTCATTGATTATTGCGCTTTCGAAGTATGCTGAAAAAAATATTGTTCCCCTCTCTGTCACCAGGTTAAGATATGGCGCTGTGGGTGCATTAAAATTGAAGAAACGACCAAAAACATGATAACAATCGTTCTGCACGTTTATTGGTATATGGTCACAAGCTACAACAACGGTGCCTCCCAATTCGGCTACATGCTGGATTCGTAACAAGGCAGTTGCTCGCAGAATATCCGGTATCTCCGTATAGTGTCCTTCATATCATGAAAAGGGCGGATTCATAGAATTTCGGACAGAGAATTTGCAAAGCCGAAGAGCTCGTAATTGTCTAGAGATGAGGCGGTCGTTACGACTTTTTCTCGAAGCAAATCTTTCACCTGTCAAGCGACATGTGGTGTCTTCCCGTCTTGCGTGGAAACAGTATTGTGGACGCAGTTGCGTTCTTGCAAACTGGAAACACATATTGCACAAGGAAGTCCTTACAACGAGCAGGTGTCATTGTGTGGTGTGCGTACTGTAAGGCCTTCGGTACACCCACCATCAGATTATTTGACTTGTCGCTCTAGCGAAGTAGGCGAGTGTCAGCAATATGTCTCGTGGTCTTATCGTAGCGTGTTTATCTTCTGCCGTTAGGTCAGACGATAGAAATGCCACTTGCACGCTCAGAGTAGCAGATTGATGGTGACCAAGTTCAAACAGAACTTGATTAATTTTCATACACATTTATTAAAATAATAAAAAATATAGACATTACGTAACTTGATTCTGGATACTGTGTACAATTGACAATCTGAAGTTCCTTTGGTCTTGGTCCATTAATCCTATCCTCACATATCTCCGATATTTGACAAAGTCTCTATTCATTTCTCTTCATGGCTATGTACAGGAATATGGTAATATTATTAGGCACAGACTGAAACTTGACTACAGACTAATGCAGTCTAATGCAGACTGGTGCAGACCAATGCTAATCGGAGGTCTGTACACTTGTTATAATGCCTCGCGCGTTCAGGTATCACTGCGCGAATGTGATCCACGAGGAGAAAAGGTTCTGTGTTAGCAGCAATCTCATTGGCTGCGTTACATATTAATATGCGGATCAGCGGAAGCAGAATGTGGTCCGTCTCTAAGACAGCGCCATCTCGTAGTGCAGAGACGGACGAGCGCTGCGCCTGCGCTGTTGTGCTTAGCGGAGCGCGCTCTATTGGGAAAGTTGTGTACGCGCTGACTACGCGGAACTATGTACACAACACATTGCACACCTAACAGGTGTCATTTTCTCGAAGAAAAACGGAACGAGAATGCAGGAGCTTCTGAAATCACACAACACAGTCACATGAGCTGAGTACAGTGCATTTTCTTCGACAACATTTAGGGGAATAGAACCCCATTCACAGGACCACTCAGGATAACATGTATCGCGTCGTTCCAAAGAGCATTCCCCAGCCACGTGTCATTGATTTCCATGCACCCCAAAACCCGAATAGCCAAATCACTGCATTGTAGCCTACCTTGGAGATTTATTTGGTGCACATTATGAGTATTATAGAGATACTAGTGTAAAATGTGCTGCAAAATCTTTTAATCAGTTTACCAGGATAGAGACACTTGCTGGCCAGGGTGGCCGTGCGGTTCTAGGCTCTACAGTCTGGAACCTCGTGACCGCTATGGTCGCAGGTTCGAATCCTGACTCGGACATGGATGTTTGTGATGTCCTTAGGTTAGTTATGTTTAAGTAGTTCTACGTTCTAAGGGACTGATGACCTCAGAAGTTAAGTCCCATAGTGCTCAGAGCCATTTGAACCATTTGAGAGACAGTTACCGTTACACAGCTCGAGTACTGGCTGTAGAATTTGAGGCATGTGCTACAAGGTCGGCTATAGCTATAGCAACTTCAACAGCTAACATGGGAATGGCTCGCCTCCTTCGCCCTGCTACTACACCTAATTCGGCTGATTCTTCAGATTTCTTAATCACTTTCTTTAGCCTGTTTACGGACATGGGGCGTCTTTTTCGGAAATAGTGCCGCACTGTAACGCTACTACTTTTGCCGTTCTGATAAAACAACGTTATGAGCAGTGCATAGTCGTTCTTCTCAGTAGCTACTACTTCTCGTATGCAAATCTTCAACCTTCTTAAAACTCTACACCAACAGTCACTTCACAAAAGAAATTAACTCAAGTCCCTAAGCGACGAACAGCACACTAACGTCAAAACGTAAAACGTTTCACATTCTGACTCCTTAAAACTCAATATTATCAACTGGTGACAGAAACTCGAACTAGTGCTGATTAATGAACATTCTACGATGTTTCAGCGTCCTGCGATGCACATAGCCCACATTGCGGCACTTGGACACTTTCAGTTTAATTATAAGAACTCGATTCAATTGGCATATACAGGCATTGGTTGATCAAACTGGTCTAACGAGTAAGTAGCATTACGACCATAAGTCATCACATGTATAACTGGTATATACCATGTGATCGCAAGTACATGTATAGCTGTTAGCAGATAGTATTACGCCGTTATGGCAGCTTGAACTCTGCTGGGTCACTTTCAATGAAAAGTACAAATATCTACGTAAGAACGGCAGCCCATTCTTCCTCGTCAGCCGAAATCGGAGAAGGTTGTGGTGAAACACAGGAGCGAAGTCTGCGTCCTGGCTCATCCCACTGAGTTCACGTCGGAACTCTGGGCTGGCCAGACCGCTTCGGAAATGTTTTTTCCTTTGTGACTGGTTTGACGCGGCCTGCCATGAATTCGTCTCCTGAGCCAACCTCTTCAGCTGAATCACTTGCAGCCTATATTCCCTTTTAATTTCTGGATGCATGCCAGTCTCTGTTTTCCCCTACAGGTTTTACTCTCTGCAGCTGCTGGTACCATAGAAATTATACCGTGATCGCTTAATAGATGTCCTATCATCATCACAATTTTTCTTGTCAGTGTTTTCCATACATTCCTTTCCTTACCCATTCTCCTAAGATCCTCCTCATTCGTTACCATATCAGCCCATTTAGTGTTCAATACCCTATTGTAGAACCAAACTTCAAATGTTTCAATTCTCTTCTATTCCAGTTTTCCCGCAGTCCATGTTTCACTGCCATAAATTGCTATGATCAAAACGTACATTCTCGTAAATTCATTCCTCAAAATAAGACTTGAGTTTGATATCAGTAGACTTCTCTTGGCCCGGACTGCTATTTTTGCCAGTGCCAGTCTGCTTTTTATGTCCTCCTTACTAAGCAGTCATGGGTAATTTTGCTGCGTAGGTAGCAGAATTGCTTAACATAATCGACTTCAGGATCACCAATTCCGATGTTAAGTTTCTTGCAATCCTCATTTCTCCGGCTTCTCATTACTTTTGTCTTTCTTCGATTTACTCTCAGTCCATACTCTGTACTCATTAAACTGTTTATTCTATTCAGCAGATACTGTAATTCTTCTTCACTTTCACCTTTGGAGGAAATTTTTTTGTCATCAGCCAATCTTGTCATTGAACATCTTTTCACCTTAAATTTTTGTTCTGGTCTTGAACCTTTCTTTTATTTCCGTCACTGCTTCTTTGATGCATAGATTAAACAGCAGGGCGAAAGGCTGCAGCCCTTTCTTACACCAGTTTTAATCGAAGCGTTTCATTTTTAGTCTTCCACGCTTATTATTCTCTTTTAGCTCTTGTACACATTGGATTTCCCTATAGCTTACTCCTATTTTTCTCAGAATTTCGATCATCTTGCTCCATTTGACACTGTCGGACGCTTTTTCCAGGTCGACGAATACAAAACAAATCCTATGGCCGGGTCTTGATTCTTCTTGAGTCTTGCTTCCTTTTGTTTTTTTTAGTCATCAGTCTTCAGACTGGTTTGATGCGGCAAAGAGATCGTCATCTAACAAAGCCACGGTTTTATTTTCCATTCTTCTATACAATATCTTTGTCAGCAACGTGGACGAATGTGCTGTTAAAATGACTGTGCAACAATCCTTCCTCTTGTTGGTTCTTCCAGTTTTCGGAATGTTGTGGATGACGTTTTCTTCTGAATGTCTGATGGTATATCACCAGTTGCATACATTCTACACACCAACGTAAATAGTTGTTTTATTGCCATTTACCCCAATGATTTTAGAAATTCCGATAAAATGTTTTCAATCCCTTGTGCCTTGTCAGATTTTAAGTCTTCCACAGCTCTTCTAAATTCTGATTCTTAAACTGAATCCCCTATCCCTTCTATACAGGGTGTTACAAAAAGGTACGGCCAAACTTTCAGGAAACATTCCTCACACACCAATAAAGAAAAGATGTTATGTGGACATGTGTCCTGATACGCTTAGTTTCCATATTACAGCTCATTTTAATTTCGTCAGTATGTACTGTAATTCCGCGATTCACCGCCAGCTGACCCAATTGGAAGAAGGTAATGTTGACTTCGGTGCTTTTGTTTAGATGCGACTCATTGCTCTACAGTACTAGCATCAAGCACGTCAGTACGTAGCATCAACAGGTTTGTGTTCATCACGAACGTGGTTTTGCCGCCAGTGCAATGTTTACAAATGCGGAGTTTCCAGATGGCCATTTGCTGTATGGATTGGCACGGGGAAATAGCCGTGGCATGGTACGTTTGCACCGAGACAGATATCCAGAACGAAGGTGTCACGACAGGAAGACGATCGAAGCAATTGATCGGTGTCTTAGGGAGCACGGAACATTTCAGCCTATGAATCGCGACTGGAGAAGGCCTAGAACGACGAGGACACCTGCAATGGACGAGGCAATTCTTCGTGCAGTTGACGATAACCATAATGTCAGCGTCAGAGAAGTTGCTGCTGTACAGGGTAACGTTGACCACGTCACTGTATGGAGAGTGCTACGGGAGAACCAGTTGTTTCCGTACCATGTACAGCGTGTGCGGGCGCTATCAGCAGCTGATTGGCCTCCACGGGTACACTTCTGCGAATGGTTCAACCAACAATGTGTCAATCCTCATTTCAGTGCAAATGTTCTGTTTACAGATGAGGCTTCATCCCAACGTCATCAAATTGTAAATTTTCACAATCAACATGTGTGGGAGGACGAGAATCCGCACGCAATTGTGCAATCACGTCATCAACACAGATTTTCTGTGGAAGTTTGGGCAGGCATTGTTGGTGACGTCTTGATTGGGCCCCATGTTCTTTCACCTACGCTCAATGGAGCACGTTATCATGATTTCAATACGGGATACTCTACCGGTGCTGCTAGAACATGTGCCTTTACAAGTACGACACAATTTTTGGTTCATGCACGATGGAGCTCTTGCACATATCAGTCGAAGTGTTCGTACGCTTCTCAACAACAGTTTCGGTGACCGATGGATTGGTAGAAGTGGACCAATTCCATGGCCTCCACGCTCTCCTGCCCTCAACCCTCTTGGCTTTCATTTATGGGGGCATTTGAAAGCTCTTGTTTACGCAACCCCGGTACCAAATGTAGAGACTCTTCGTGCTCGTATTGTGGACAGTTGTGATACAATACGCCATTCTCCAGGGCTGCATCAGCGCATCAAGGATTCCATGCGAAGGAGGGTGGATGCATGTATCCTCGCTAACGGAGGACATTTTGAACATTTCCTGTAACAAAGTGTTTGAAGTCACGCTGGTACGTCCTGTTGCTGTGTGTTTCCATTCCATGATTAATGTGATTTGAAGAGAAGTAATAAAATGAGCTCTAACATGGAAAGTAAGCGTTTCCGGACACATGTCCACATAACGTATTTTCTTTCTTTGTTTGTGAGGAACATTTCCTCAAAGTTTCGCCGTACCTTTTTGTAATACCCTGTATATAGACACGTGTTTCTGCTTCTAATACGTCATCAGACAAGTCTTCCCCTTCACAGAGACCTTAAATGTATCTTTCGACCTATCGGCTCTTTCCTATGCATTTAACCATGGACTCACCATTGCATTCTTAATGTTGCCATCCTTGCTTTCAGTTTCACCGATGACTGTTTTAACTTTTCTGTAAGATGAGTCACTCCTTCCGCCTGTTATTTGTCCACATTTTTCTCGAAGCCATTTCACCTTAGTTTCTCTGCACTTCCTACTTTCTTCATTGTTAAATTACTCGTATTTATGTATTCCTGAATTTCTCTGAACATTTTCGTATTTCCTTCTTTCATCTGTCAAATGAAGAATTTCTTCTTTTACCAATGGCCGGCCGGAGTGGCCAGGCGGTTCTAGGCGCTACAGTCTGGACCGCGCGATCGCTACGTTCGCAAGTTCGAATTCTGCTTCTGGCATGGATATGTGTGATGTCCTTAGGTTAGTTAGGTTGAAGTAGTTCTAAGTTCTAGGGGACTGATGACCTCAGAAGTTACTTCTCATAGTGCTCAGAGCCATCTGAATCATTTTTTTACCCATGGGTTCTATGTCAGTTACCTTCTTTGTATCTATGTTTTTCTTTCCAACTTATATGATTGCCCTTTTTAGAGTTGTTCACTCCTCTTCAACTGAAGTGAGTACTTACCTATCCATTATATCAGTATCTATAGCCTCAAGGACCTTCAACTGTATCTCCTTATTCCTTAGTATCTCCGTGTCCCACTTCTTTGCAGAGTGTCTTTTTTTTTCTTACTCGTCGCTTAAAATTCAGTCCAGTCTTATCAATACTAAATTGTGATGTGAGTCTATGTCCACTCCTGGGTCGTCTTGAAATCCAGTACCTTGTTTCGGAATCCCTGTCTGACCGAGACGTAATCTAATAGAACTCTTGTCGTATCTCCTAGATTTTCCCATTCCCTATTGTGATTCATAAACAGAGTATTCGCTAGTGCTAGATGAAATTTACTGCAGAACTCAATTAGTCTTTCTTCTCTCTCATTCCGGCCTCGCAAACCCACATTCTCCCGTGCCCCTTCCTCTTACTCTTTCCCCTACAACCGCATTCGAATCTTCCAAGACTTTTAGAATTTCTTCTGCCTTCACATACTGAATTTCCCGTTCAATATCCTCATACATTTTCTTAATCTCTTCATTTTCTGCTTGCGATATCGCCATGTATAAGTGAACTATCGTTGTGGGTGTTGGTTATCAGTCTATTCTGATGAGAATAATCATGCTACTGAACTGTTCGCCGGCCGCGGTGACCGAGCGGTTCTGGCGCTGCAGTCCGGAACCGCGGGACTGCTACGGTCGCAGGTTCGAATCCTGCTCGGGCATGGATGTTTGTGATGTCCTTAGGTTAGTTAGGTTTAAGTAGTTCTAAGTTCTATGGGACTTATGACCTAAGATATTGAGTCCCATAGTGCTCAGAGCCATTTGAAGCATTTGAACTGTTCACTACTCTCTGCCCTACCTTCCTATTCGTGACGAATCCTATCCACATTACATCATTTTCTGCTGCTGTTAACATAATACTATACTCATCATACCAGAAACCCTTGTCTTCTTTCCCTTTCACTTCGCTGACTCGCACTACATCTCGATTGAGCCTTAGCATTTCCCCTTCGTGATTTTCTGGCTTCCCTACCACGTTCAAACTTCTGACATTTCAGGACACTACGCGTAGAACGTTATCCGTCTGTTGGTTATTCAACCTTTTTCTCATGGTCAACTCTCCCTTGTTAGTACCCTCCAGGAGATCCGAATGGGGTACTAGTCCGGAATCTTATGCCCATCTAGAGATCATCATGACACTTCTTCAATAACAGGTCACTTGTCCTAAGGAGACACATGATGTGTCTTCAATGCAGCGGTTTCCATTGCCTTCTGCATCCTCAAGCTGTTGACCATTCCTCATTTATCTGCCTTTAGGGTGAACTTCCCACCGCAGAAGAGAGTGCCCTGAGCTCCTGTCCGCTTCTCCACCTTCTTTGACAAGGCTGATGGCTGAATGAGGATTTCTTATGTCGGACGTCTTTGACCGCTATTGTTGAAATTTTTTATTGAAAATTTAAGCAGTGGCGGTGCTCGAACCCGGGACCGAGGACATTTACGTTACTAATGAAGACGCTACTCCTAGATCACGGGTCAGGAAAGTTATTGCCTTGATACCATTGCCTCACATGTCTTTACTATGACAGGGTGCATTTTCATGTTCTGAACTGTTCCCCTAACTTACGCAGTACCCAATGTTACAAATTGTGTGCATATCCTTCCGCATTTCGCGTCTTCTGAAGCCCAAAAAGAGGACCACACTTCAAACATGAAAATCAGTCACATACCGTGACAGAACCTTCTGTTACACTATACAAGATGGCACGCAGCGTTCCGCAGCCATTTGCCAAACCAAACACTTCCATACAGACATAACGACTATTTACAATACAGTGAATTGGTAGCTGCTGGATGTGCGTTTGCAAACACTGCTGAGTCATATAAGTGATGTGCTTGTATACTTTAATTTAAAGTAACTTATGCTAGGAACAACACACACACCCATGCCCGAGGGTGGACTAGAACCTCCTACGGGAGGGACGCGTAATCCGTGACATAGCGCCTCTAATCGCGCGGCTACTCCGCACGGCTGTCAGATTCTTTCGTGGTTATTAGCGTGAAGTTGTAAGGAATACAGTGAAACAGCTAATGAAAATGGTGAGACATACAGCAGAGCATCGTAAATGGCACACAGGACTGCGAGCTCGACATTGAAGATGAATAATCTACATTCTCCTATCCGCAGGACGTCCGAAACGTGAATTGGGTGTATCTTGATGACATCTGTGCAGCACCAAAAAGTATATACATATCCTTCACTGCTGTGTTATTGGTCCACGGTATTTAATGGAAACCTGAGCTTAATCATTATTGTTCCAAAAATGAAATATTTTAGACTGCAGGAATTTGGGGATTGAGACCATACAATAGACCAGTAGCTCTACTAAAAGTATTGTACGTTGTTGACAATACTAATAATCCTGTGAATTATAACAAACGGTTATATAAAGTGCAAACAATCATTGAAAGTAATCTGAGTACCCAGGATTGAATGGGTATGTATTTATTCCAATCTTCTATTAGTCTACCCACTACTTACCCCTCTCGCTGGGTCGCTGTCCAATTCTTCATTCGAACCCTCTCTGTCCATCTACTCCTCCCCAGTCTCTGTCCATGCGTTTCTTACCCCTTCTGTCCATCTTCTCCTCCCCTATCTAATTCCACCTCCTCCTTCTCATCTCTCTGGCCATCTCCTCCTCTTCCTCACTCACTATGTCCATATCCTCCTCTTAATCATGCGGCTGTGTTCATCTCCACCACTTTGCTCTTTCAACCCTTCTTTGTCCATCTATTCTCCCATCTCTTTCTGTCCATCTCCTTCTCTTCCATTTCTCTGTCTATTTTCTCTTCCATCTCCTCGTCCACCTTCTCTCTGTCTATCTCTTCTCCCTCTGCCTTTGTCCATCTCCTCGTCTTTTCTTTCTCTGTCCTCCTTTTCACTCTCGCTGCTCATTTTCCCCACTCTCCGTCCATCTCCTCCTACCCCCTCTCTGTTCCCAACTCCTTCTTCCCTCTCGTTGTATTTCCATAGCCTCCTCCCCATTCTCTCTGCACAATATCACGCTCACTGCAATAGGAGGCTTCTGGTTCTTTCCTCCACTGTATTTCTTTCCATATTATAATTAATATGTATACCAAATTTAGTTGATGTTTTTGAACTGATTAAGGATGACGTTTTCACTCGTTGTTTTCATTTCACATATATTTAACGTGTTTCACAAATATTCGTACTCATATTTCAGCTGTATGTCTAGCGACTTTTGCCCTACAGTTTCGTTTTCAGGCATCTCAGTGTTTTGGCATCTTATCTCCTGAACTGTCTGCTTTACAATAATATAATTTTCAAGATACTTGTTATACCTGAATACAGTTCTTAGTAAACAAGTGATAATTAAAAGTTATGTTTCATGCAGTAGTTTCTTTCCTTTCATCATTTTTTCAGGAGACGTCAGTGAGGAAAAGTTTCATATAATTTTGAAATTACGTGTCAAGTTTTCTGCAAGTCTCTAACAACCAAAGCTGCAGATGTCAGACACGCAGGTCGGTACCAAATCTTGTGCATCGATAGACTTTCAACCAAAACACCGATTTAGTTCGTACTAATTGCTGTCGTCCAACAGAACTGGCGTAAACGTTAATTAAAATTTACACCAGAACAACGGAGAACAGAAAAAAATAACTGTTAACTTCAGTGGTGAAGTTGGTGAGCGTTAGAACGAGTCCTATATTGAAACCTCAATAACGACAATTTGTTTAATCTATTATGAACGGAAGTGTTACATGTAACAACATGTTTATGACATGTAAAAGAACTGTTTGGAGTTTACAGCAATGTTCTCTTGGCAGTCTGCTTTCGCTTCCTTTATTTGAAAGTAGTAAACCCATAGAATACATTTGTAGTTTCCAGAATACACAGTCAGAAGAGAAAAATAATGAAACAATTCTATCACACCTGCGGAAGTAATAATGACAATAATAATAATAATAATAATAATAATAATAATAATGCGCTCAATGAAACTAACAGTAGGATCAATAAAAATAATAATAAGATCAATAGTTTGTAAGTAACGTTAAGAAATCAATGCAAACACGACCACACATAGACACACACACACACACACACACACACACACACACACACACACACACTCAGCCATCCATCCACCCGACCATCCACCCACTCACACACACATACAAACACACGCTGTGTCATTCATTCAGGAACAAAGGCTTCACAGTAATAGTTGCATACGAAGAAGTGTGCGAAGGAAATTAGATATAAAAGTTTGACACGTAAATAAGAAAATAAATAAAAGAAATTTAAAAAATGTAATAATAGGTGTGTTTGACCGTGGAACCTTTGGAACGACGAGCTCACGCTCTAGCAACTGACCCCCACTAACTATGCGAACAAATACTCTTAGATAGGTATTCCTGTGCTTCATAATTATCGTGCTAATTTTAACTACCGTTTACGTGTTTGGAACTGACGACAACACATAGCGCTAACTAAATCGGTGTTATGGTTGATACTGTATCGACACGCAACGTTTGGTAGCGTCCTGAGTGACACTTGGTGATTTGAGTGTAAGTGCTCTCATTCTCAAATAGTGAATGTCTACATTATGGGTATTCACGTGTCATGGGCCATACTGATTTTTCACCCCCACCCCCACCACTGCGAAGGTAGGTTCTTACCCCCACAGCAATGATTTCCAGGTGGTGAGTTGTATGTGTGCCACTATTCGTTGAAACCTGTCCAGTAGTTTTGAGATGTGAAACAGATACATACACACACGCACGTTCGTAATGGGTGTGTATCGATGTCAACTTGAGATAGAGTGATTTGTAGACACCTGAAGAAAACATTTCATTGAAAGAGGACCTGATGCTTTTGAAAGGGAAACTCAGTATTGTTCAGTTTGTCTATATAAAACAAACAAACTTATGATTGTTAAGCTGGAACCAGTGTTAACCACTTGAACGATTTACATTATTACTATTGTATGTCCGCTTGCATAAACAAGTAGTAAAAAAATTTCTGTTGCACTAATGTGACTAAACAGAAGATTGCGGTCTTACAGGTTGGACGGTGAACCTTGACTCCCAGTGCAATATTACGCTTTGAATTACTAGCTCAAGTTCCTCAATTTTACGGTGGAATTAACATTCTCGGCATACAATCACTGTGAACATCACAGTGCCTGGAGTAACTTGTAATCTGCGGAGCAATAGTACTAAAATTACACCTTGGCTAGCTTGTCAGTATATAAAGCATGACCCTGTTAATACCAACAGTTGTAATTCATCTTTCGAATGGCTCGTCAATTTTCACGACGACACCCACAGTTTTAAATTCTTTAGTAGAACAGAACGTGACTGATAACAGTCTACCAAAGGAAATGAAAGGAAAAGAAGGAAGGAAGCTTAGAGTTTAGCGTCCCTTCGACGACGAGGTCATTAGAAACATAACACAAGCGGAGTATAGGGAAGGATCTGAAAGCATATCGTCAGCGTTCTTGTCAGGAAATGATTCTAAAATTTGATCTGAGATATTTAGGAAAACCACAGTAAACTTCAGTCGGTATGCCTGAAAGGGGAAATTTGATCTCTCTTTGTCCCGAATGCAGGTCCAGTGTGTATTGTGACAGAACAACTGCTCTGATTTTGTACAGTAAACTGACAATTCATGGGATACCGCCTGCCTAATACCATCTCGGATTTTCTTTTCCCGGCGTAGTGCAACAATTCGACGTGTCATGGACTCGGGAAGTCTCCAGCAGAAATATTGAGACATTCTGCCTCTGTGGCCGTTCATGATTGCGAAAGTGTTGCCGGTGCAGGATTTTGTCCACGTGCTGACCTCTCGGTTACGTCCCATAAATCGTTGATGGGATTCATGTCGAGCGATCTTGGTGACCAAATCATTCGCTCGAATTGTCCAGAATGTTCTTCAAACCAATAGCTAATAACTGTGGCCCGCTGACACGCAGCATTGTCATCCGTAAAAATTCGATCGTTGTTTGGGAACTTGAGGTCCATGAATGGCTGCAAATAGTCTCCACCTAGCCGTTCATAACCATTTCCAGTCAATTATTGGTTCAGTTGAACAAGAGGACCCAGTCCCTTCCATGTAAACACAGGCGACATCACCATGGAGCAGCCGCCAGCTTAAGGGGGCCACATAGCGCCAATCTAACCCATGTTAATTTAGGCAAGTATTAGACCCTTTTCTGGAAAAACTATTCCGTGCAGGACCTTGATATTTTTACTGTATGTTGCATGATGCTAACATAGTCAACTGTACTAAAATCTACTTTATCCATTTTATAGTTTCTAAGAAATACTTTTTTAAATTTATTAACAAATAATATTAAGTTTTTTCTGCAGAAAATATTTTTTGTGAACTTCCTAAAGGGGAAATATTAATGAATATAGTACCAGAGGTGGCTTTTTATGTTATGCAGAGTCTCTGAAAATTCCATTCATTTATCTATGATAGTTTCTGCTATAATGAGGCATATGTACTGAAAATTTTAGTTTGCGGGAAAATGACTTTAAAGAAAAAACTTGTAAAATTTGTTACTTACATTTAATTAAAACTGTCTTGCTGCATATGATAGCCCCTCTTAGGACTCTAGCAGGTCTTCCAGCTTCATTTTCACCTTCCTGGATGTTTGGCTTCCTTTCTTGGCCATATTAGATGCAGACCTGTCTGCATCGGCTATCCTCATTTTATCGCAGTCTGGCAGCCCAGTGATCATATTTTTACCAGGATTAATTCCCAGCTTTTTCGGTACCGAACACTTTCCAATATTACCACAATTGAATGTAATAACAGCATCATGAACTCCTAGTTCGATTGTGTGCATGCCTACAAATACAGTGTTAGGAAGGCAGTTCCAAATTATGAGTTTGAAACATTCTTTGGGTTCTGTGTCTGCCCGTGCAGACATTTCCATAGAAGGTCAGGATGAGCTAAGTTCTGAAAATTGATTTAATGGCTGTAATGACAGCAGCAAGTAGAGAATGCTGGTGAGAATAAGATTCACCAGTTGCCTGAGCACTATTGTATTTGCACCAAGAATTTTCTCCTGATGGACACAACCCTTGACATGGCTTATAATCAGTAGAGATCTTATGGAAGAATATGGCCCCAACATCTCTCTTCATTGCCTCCAGATTTTTTCTTTATTTCTACTAATTGCCTTCCCTGTAGTATACCTGTAAGTTTTCTATTTCAGTTTTAGTTAACTGACCTTGTCCGGTCAACAATTTTCCATATTCTAATTTTTTTCCTCTCATATCAACAGTTAGATTTTTCAGCCTTGTTCCCAAAAGTTTTTTAACATGTCCTACACAATCTATTTTGCTAATAAGGCCATCTCCAGTGGTTGGGTTACCAGTGGGTGACAGAAAAGTGGGTGTTGAACATTAACACACGTGGTAGGAAAATGCTCTTTAAATGCTCGAAAAAACCTTTTTTCAGCAAAATGCTTTTCAAAATACTTAAATAAAAACTTAACCTATCGAAATATGATGAAAACCGAAAATCGATATTTTTCGACCTGAGCCACGGTGTGGTCCTCTTAAATACTGCCTGTCTGTGTCACACTCTAATCCTAGCATCAGCTTTTCCAATTGACTCATCTGACTGGGCCACAATTTCCCAGTCCTTCATGGCGCAACAGATATGAGCACGAGCCCGGGAGAAGGGCTGGAGATGATGTCGTGCTGTTAACAAAACCATTCGATTTCGTCGTCTGCTGCATAGCCTATTAACTCCGAATTTACCCGCACTGTCCTAAAGGATAGGTTCATCGCTCGTCTCACATTGATTTCTGTGGTCATTTCACGCATTGTTGCTTGCCTGTTAGCACTAATAACTCTACGCAAACGCTGCTGCTCTTCGTCGTTACGTAAAGGTCGTCGCCCACAGCGTTGTTCGTTTTGATAGCTAATGCCTGAAATTTGGTATTCTCGTATTACTATACTCTGCAGTGATTTCCAATGGAATGTCCCATACGTCAAGCTCCACATAAAATTCTGCGTTCAAAGTCTGTTAATTCCCGTCGTGCGCCATCATCACGTCCGAAACCTTTTCACACGACTCACCTGAGTACACCTCGTGTACGCGAGACTACTGACATCTGTACATGTGCATACCACTGTCCCATGACTTTTGTCACCTCAGTATACGTAGACGTGTCAGTTAATACAGGCAACGCCGCTATTTTACTCTTTACTTATACTGTTAGTTTTTATACTTCTTGCACTAATCTGTAAGAAGTGGATTCTGGCTGCGAACGGAACTTCTGTTGCTCTTTAACAAGGAAGGGATCTTAGTTGATTAGGTGTTGACTATATTGTTTTACATTGTGTGGACTTCGTGTAGTGATTAAATTCAAGCCATGGGTAATAACCCAAGCCTGTAAGCAGTATAAAATTCTTACAACGAATATCCCTTAAAATTTATGAAGCAGGCTATGCGTCACCTCATACTACGTGACATAATGCACTAATAGTTACTTCATTCAACAAAATAATAAATGTGTAGAAATGAACCTATTATTCTTCTAGATAGCTCCGTTTCAGCTTAAGAAAAATTTACTTATTAATATATGAAAGTCCTACAAGCAATTATTTACACTCACGCATCTGAATCACCAGTAATTAGAGATACCAGTTCTTGAAAGCTTTGTATACTCGTGTAGAATTGTAAGTTAGGAATAGATTCAAATATTAGGTTTCAAACCAGAATATCGGAGTATATGAGAGTTTTTACGTTTTTTACAAACGTAATGTGTGCTCTTCTAATAATCAATAATTAAAACTGACGCTCTGCATGTACTCAACACGGCTTTGTGCACAACATTGTCGCTATCAACACAACATAAACTAGTTCATAGTGAGCATTTTCAGTTATGTAGCAAATGTTATGAAGTTCAAAAAAGTTCGTCGTTATGTGATATATTGTCAATAAATAAACCTTCTACAACAGCTGCTGACAGAAAATGCGCTTTCATTAGACTGTGATGCATTTGTATCATCTTGCCTGTTTTAAAATGACATAGACTCAAAATATCTCGTAATTCATTACAAAGCTGGCAGGCACCTTCTAATTACGATACTTTGTTATCATAATTTATCAGGTAAATAAATAATTACTTACGATATTGGTTTATTAAAGAAATCTAGTTTCATAAGTTATAGCTCGCGTCAATAGCACCCAGAGATGTAATTAGTTACAGCGATGTGATATTCTCCCACTGCAGAGAATGTGTTTTTCATGTAATCAACGTATTTGCAATAAATATATTTACTAATACTTCATATAAATAAATCAGAATTATTCTCTAAATATTTCCCTACGTTAAGGCAAACGAACTGCTTTGGAAGTTTGTAGACTTTAGCTAGTAATTATTTTCTCATAACATTACATAAAATCTGAAATAAAATTATTGATCTTTAAAAATTAATTTATTGGCACCCTTAGTATCAGCTTCAGAGGACACCTCTGTCTGGTAATATCCTGTGCCATCTCCTCAAATGAATTTTCTTATTTTTCATTCAAATCTTCCCTTGCTTTCTTTAAGGACTAAGGTTTTTCTTGTAGTTTTCGTTACGGTTATTATTTCGACTGTCTTTGAAATTACGAGTCAGAATTAATTTCTTTCTCAGTTTGACGTAAATTTTCTTCATTTAGCTTTCATGCACAGAAACAGTGACCGCAAGTTCTAACCCATAATAAAGCGATCTAAGATAAGAACAACCTTATGCGGCACCACCATTTTATGCCATCACGTTAACACGACAGGAACAAAATTAAACCCCTTCAGGTATTGGTTGATAGCGACCCCCCACTATCTTTCCCCACTTTCAACATTATCCCCACACACAAACGAAAATTGTAAGTAATGGTGAAGTCATGATGTGTATGAGTAAATGGTTTCAATTAATTATCAACCGAGATTTAAGGTGAAATCTTGGTAATGAGATGGCAAAATTAACACTGTTAGTCCAATCAATTATCACGTTCCAAATTCGTTAGCGCCAGCGAGCTACCAGCTGTCGTTCGTTGAGTTCCTATTACTCGAAGTGATAACTAATCACCATTTTACAAAAATAACACTATAAAATATTTTCTCAGTGAGTGCATAATTCTATAAATATCCACGTCGAACACTCGATCCTGTCGGAGTGTATGAAATCCCTACGCCAAATAATTATTCTACCACTAAACTACAAATTAACTTTGAAAACTGGAGCACTAATACGATTTTTAGAGAACCGTTCACATCAGTACGTGATCCTATCTTCAGTCGCGACTCGTTAACCGGAGTCTGATCTCCTTGCAGCTTAGACCAATAAAATATTTCACCCATTCCTCACTATCAAACAGTCAGTTCCTCCACGTTACTTAACTATTCACAAGTTAACCATTTACTACGAATTCACAAGCGGGAACTTGCAGTACCTACTATATTGACTTATCAGTATTCCTACTATAAAAAGTAATTCACTCCACATTGCAAGTGCTACTATTCTGCTGCGGTTAATACTAAAACCGCTATCAATGGCTGTCCACACTTCACCTATGCTTTGAATACCCAGTCCAGCCAGATTCTTGACCGTTGACTCTCCCGTAGGATAGTTCAACCACAACTAACTTAATCCCCTATGAAATCACTTAGGAAGTATTTATCAAACAAATGTTGAGCAATACCATTATTTTTAACTATTAATCCCGGTTTTAGACTGCCTTCGACTCTCCTGCTCATGACCGGCTGCGATCAACATAGTCTTCACCACCCGGACCAGTTACACTGTGTGCGCACATTAAATAGCCTCTTTGCCGTACAAATCTAAATCTCAGCAACGTATGGGCATTAATTCACTGTAACATATAGTTCGAAACGACACATACAAGCAACATACAATAATAACACCAAACGCACGTTGAACACACCTTATTTACAATCCGGCCACTGCGGTTATATGTTACAACAAAACAGTCTGTCATGACGACTCATGAAATAATTATTTCCTTTCGGCCCACCAGACGCTTCTTACAACTTATGAAATGTTACAACAACAAAAAATCGATAAATATCTTCTTTACTTCTACAATAAAGGCAAACAGCAGCATAGCAAGAAAGCATGGTTCAAAATTATGGGTACAACCAATTTTTCGCAACATTAACATTCTACTGCCACAGTGTTTATTTTGTAGTGGAGGTCGGTTGTTTGAGTATTTATTTCCTGAAACTAGGTGGGCATGTGTTCGTCCTGTCATCCCAGTCGTCAGTTACCCTGAGGAATGAACCCGTGTGCAGCACCTGCCAGTCAGTCGTTTAAATCTGTTCTGTGGGTTATCGTGTTTTCTGAGGGTGAGAGGACGACCTAGCATCTGCCTAAACAAGCGTCAGTTACCACCTGAAAACCACGCTCAGGCTACCCGCTGTACCAGACCAACAATCCTTCATCCGCTGTGAGGATTCGACCCTGCTCTGTCTGGCCCGCCTCTCTAGCAGATCAACGCGCTGGACATTGAGCTACAGGAGAAGATCCGACTGGCATTAGTGACTAAGATACAGGAATCACTGCGATAAAAGTACTTTTATATCTGCAAAGCCGTATTGTCTGTTTCACACCACACTCGTACTCAACAGGAAACTAAATGGTAACGCTCGTTAGAAATGACTCTACTGTGCAACGACATGAATGTTGTGAATTTTCAAGTTGCTAGCCTCAAAGAAAATGCTACGCCGTTTTCGTAACTCGGTAAGGGTGCTTATTACGAATAAACATCATCAGCGTCATTATCACCATCACCATCATCAAGTAATGGATCAGGCGTAGCGTCGTCTCAGTCTTGCGACAGTACAATTGTTCATTATATACTATTCTAAACAGCATCCTATACGAGTAAACCAGTTGCGGCTTTGCCTGATAATGTTCGTACCCTAGGTATTGGGGCTATGCACGGCTCTGTTGAAAAAGAATAGCTCGATGTAATCACAGGGTCGATCCACGCACGTTCTCTTTCATTCCCAGCAGCTGATTCGCTACAAATTATAAACTGTGACTGTGAGGTTGTGATCCTGCAGTCAAATAGCCTAGAACTGCGAGTTAATAAAATACACGGAAATATAAAATAAGAGATAAACTCATATTTTAATAAAACGTTTTCTATTCTAGCGTCTGTAACTGGTGAATACGGCAGAGGATCATGTTGAGTAACATTTATTCAAGAAAAGACATCTCAAATAAACGAGAAATGGCCCTAAGATATTCAGTTAAAATTCAGACGCAAAATACCCTTGTCAAATGCAGTAAAGTAAGTCGTACGAGAATAGTAGCAAAACCTCAAAACCAAATAGTGATCAAAGACTCGTGATAACTAACCTCGCTTCGTGATCACAATACTCGAAAGATTCACTTTCTTAAAATAGTTCAGAGTTCAAGTTGATGATACGCAAATCAACACTTTGATACGAAGGATCTAATCCCAGCTCCGAACATCTAGCGGCTAAAATTAGTCATGCTTTGGAGCACGTTCAAATCCCTCGAAATGTTAGTCCTTTCAGAAGTTGAAGTATGGTAGCGACCGTTCACCGCCCAGAATCAATCACCTCCACAATTCGTTACCAGAGGCAAGTCCACCTCATTCCAGACCTGTTATGAAAATGTCTCGAATCCCACCGTTGAACTCAACAATTCCCAGACATCACTTGATTCCAGCAGTGTTCCGCCGCTGTCCAACTCTCATTGGCTGAAGGCCATCCCCACCAAAAATTCAAGCTCTACAAACATGACCACTTGTCGCACTAAACTAATATATTACAACAATATTTAAGTAATGAAATATCGTAAACATTCGATTACACTCAGATTATTGACAATACTTATGGATAAAGGTTTCTTCATTAATAAATAAGGCAGCATTCTTGAGAAAGTACGCTAACATTAAATAAAAACAGATTGTTGCTAAAAATTGCTTAACAACTATTTATGCCTCCTTGACAGAAGCGTCTATACTCACTATTCTGAACTGCTATGTCCGCTACCACATGCTATTGACCACTTTTAAATTAGCACAGTTTTTTAATGTCACTTACAATCAACACTTACATAAAGTTAATGGAAAAACAGTAAACAGTTCATTAAATAAAAACACAAGTATGACAAAATGTGAGATATTCACCCTCTATCCATTAGCTGCGTAAATGTGGGGAATGCGATGCTCTAACGCGTAATGAAGAAGATGTAAAACATTTTGTGAATCAATAAATAAAATAGATACAGATACGTAGCTTTTAGGGATGATAGATACAGTGCAATGCAGTCATCTGAGATAACGTTTGTTGAAACGGCAGAAGCGATTAAAAGTTGTTAATTCAGACTATCATTGTTAAACTTTTTATTCGCCGCGAGATATTAACTTCTGCACTTTTAAAGATATTGAGTCTTTGTCGTGTCACTGGATGCCCTTCATTTTTCTAAGATCGCAGATGTTTTCGGATTTATATCAGTATTTGATATGAGTTACTGTCGAAAAGCTGTCACTTGGCCATTTTTAAGAGCGACTGAAACACCGGCATTTCCTGAAGTATATACTACACAAAGGCAATGCGCTTATCAGCGGTCTGGGTTCCCAGCTCTGGGATTTACCCATTCCCGGCGACGCGCTCATTCTGTGTGTACCTGGATGACAAGAAACGCTTAACTAGCTGGGCTGGCCACGGCGTGCTCTGTGCCCTGGTCCGTGCAGCAAATTCACCTAACCTCGTACCAATCCTTGGCGGCCGGTTAGCTTTCTACATACGCGCAAAGTTACTGTCTTCCCACTTCACATTTTCCATATGAACATATTACAGTAGAATAAAATCGTTGAATAAATCTGCCATTTGTCTGTTTTAATCGTAACTCAAAGCAGAAATGCAGAAAAAATCTTCGGAAGGTATTAGTATATACGTAGTACAATCATTAGATATTTAAAAAATAAGGCTATTGAATCTACAAGCAATATTTGAATCGAAACTGACGTATGACATTGCCACCTGGACAATCACTAAAAAGAAGAGACGACGTTAGTTACCTTTAGGAGGTTAAGTATAATTAAGCACTTTCAACCAACAAATGGGATTCGATTCACGCGTACCATGAGCTTTCAAAAGATACCCTTTAAGTGTACTATTGCTGGCTTAGTTTGTAAGCCATATAAATATACTTCAATCTGTGGCTACACTGAGTTAAAATTGTTCAAATGGCTCTGATCACTATGGGACTCAACATCTGAGGTCAACAGTCCCCTAGAACTTAGAACTACTTAAACTTAACTAACCTAAGGACATCACACACAACCATGTCCAAGGCAGGATTCGAAATGGCGACCGTAGGAGTCGCTCGGTTCCAGACTGAATCACTTGAAACCGCTCGGCCACCACGGCTGGCGCTACACGGAGTCTGACGTTTACAGTGGGCTACGTGTGAAAGCCCCTGGATGCAAAAATGTGGGAAATTAAGGAGATGGGACCTGGATAAACTGAAAGAACCAGAGGTTGTACAGAGTTTCAGGGAGAGCATAAGGGAACAATTGACAGGAATAGGGGAAAGAAATACAGTAGAAGAAGAATGGGTAGCTCTGAGGGATGAAGTAGTGAAGTCAGCAGAGGATAAAGTAGGTAAAAAGACGAGGGCTGCTAGAAATCCTTGGGTAACAGAAGAAATATTGAATTTAATTGATGAAAGGAGAAAATATAAAAATGCAGTAAATGAAGCAGGCAAAAAGGAATACAAACGTCTCAAAAATGAGATCGACAGGAAGTGCAAAATGGCTAAACAGGGATGGCTAGAGGACGAATGTAAGGATGTAGAAGCTTATCTCACTAGGGGTAAGATAGATACTGCCTACAGGAAAATTAAAGAGACCTTTGGAGAGAAGAGAACCAAGTGTATGAATATCAAGAGCTCAGATGGCAACCCAGTTCTAAGCAAAGAAGGGAAGGCAGAAAGGTGGAAGGAGTATATAGAAGGTTTATACAAGGGTGATGTACTTGAGGACAATATTATGGAAATGGAAGAGGATGTAGATGAAGACGAAATGGGAGATACGATACTGCGTAAAGAGTTTGACAGAGCACTGAAAGACCTGAGTCAAAACAAGGCCCCCGGAGTAGACAACATTCCATTAGAACTACTGACGGCCTTGGGAGAGCCAGTCATGACAAAACTCTACCAGCTGGTGAGCAAGATGTATGAGACAGGCGAAATACCCTTAGACTTCAAGAAGAATATAATAATTCCAAACCCAAAGAAAGAAGGTGCTGACAGATGTGAAAATTACCGAACTATCAGTTTAATAAGTCACAGCTGCAAAATACTAACGCGAATTCTTTACAGACGAATGGAAAACCTGGTAGATGCGGACCTCGGGGAGGATCAGTTCGGATTCCGTCGAAACGTTGGAACACGTGAGGCAATACTGACCTTACGACTTATCTTAGAAGAAAGATTAAGAAAAGGCAAACCTACTTTTCTAGCATTTGTAGACTGGAATACTCTTTTTCAAATACTAAAGGTGGCAGGGGTAAAATACAAGGAGCGAAAGGCTATTTACAATTTGTACAGAAACTAGATGGCAGTCATAAGAGTCGAGGGGCATCAAAGGGAAGCAGTGGTTGGGAAAGGAGTGAGACAGGGTTGTAGCCTCTCCCCGATGTTATTCAATCTGTATATTGAGCAAGCTGTAAAGGAAACAAAAGAAAAATTTGGAGTAGGTATTAAAATTCATGGAGACGAAGTAAAAACTTTGAGGTTCGCTGATGACATTGTAATTCTGTCAGAGACGGCAAAGGACTTGGAAGAGCAGTTGAACGGAATGGACAGTGTCTTGAAAGGAGGATATAAGATGAACATCAACAAAAGCAAAACGAGGATAATGGAATGTAGTCAAATTAAATCGGGTGATGCTGAGGGAATTAGATTAGGAAATGAGACACTTAAAGAAGTAAAGGAGTTTTGCTATTTAGGAAGTAAAATAACTGATGATGGTCGAAGTAGAGAGGATATAAAATGTAGACTGGCAATGGCAAGGAAAGCGTTTCTGAAGAAGAGAAATTTGTTAACATCGAATATAGATTTAAGTGTCAGGAAATCATTTCTGAAAATATTTGTTTGGAGTGTAGCCATGTATGGAAGTGAAACATGGACGATACCTAGTTTGGACAAGAAGAGAATAGAAGCTTTTGAAATGTGGTGCTACAGAAGAATACTGAAGATAAGGAGGATAGATCACGTAACTAATGAGGAGGTATTGAATAGGATTGGGGAGAAGAGAAGTTTGTGGCACAACTTGACTAGAAGAAGGGATCGGTTGGTAGGACATGTTTTGAGGCGTCAAGGGATCACAAATTTAGCATTGGAGAGCAGTGTGGAGGGTAAAAATCGTAGAGGGAGACCGAGAGATGAGTACACTAAGCAGATTCAGAAGGATGTAGATTGTAGTAGGTACTGGGAGATGAAGCAGCTTGCATGGGATAGAGTAGCATGGAGAGCTGCATCAAACCAGTCTCAGGACTGAAGACAACAACAACAACAACAACGTGTGAAAGCATAGTTACACAATGCGTCCTCGCGACACTGTTGTTCTGTATATTCATATTCAAATGTTATATTGTGGCGAGAACGTCGTTGGTTAACGTTGACGTTGTCGCTACTGTATGGATATCAAGCAATGAACATAGACGAGAACGACAAAGAGTGGCAGAAACCACTGGATGATAAATGTCCCGAGTCACTGCTGAGCAGTTTTTGGAAGTTTTAGTGTCAGCTAATTCCTGTCGAGGTACAGTCTTTGAGTCATTCATCTTCTTCAGCAACATGCCAGCACTTTCACTGCAACGAAACGAAAGAAGGAGCAGAGTTATTCTTCAAGCACGAGACGTTAGTATCGCAAAGAAAATGCCATAGTTACTAACAAAATTTTACGACTTTCACTCTTATGACACCAGGCTTCTTTTGCTGGCAGCTTAGTGAACGGGTGTTTAGTAGCGGAAGCATTCGACTATAAATTGGTCGGTATGTGGACTGAACTGCAGCCAGGGGTTCAACTCTAATTGCCGCTTAGGCAGTAAGCCGAAAACTAAATACCGGGTGTGCTTATGCAGGATACACACATTCGGTAGCCGATAGCCACGTGACAAAGCGCTCTCTGGGATTCAAATCATGAGATCGAGTTCGTTGTTCCACAAACTTAGTTGTTTGCTGTTGTAGGCCAGTATATTCCAAATAAACCCCAACTGACCCTGAGTTGTCATTTGGAAAGTGTATATTAGCAGAAGCATGCAAATCTGATCCCACGGCACGATCCGATGTCCTATCTGAAACTTCCCAGAGCCATTTGTTTGCATGTGGTGGATCATTCCACACTGTTATAGTAAAAACTAAAGTTTCCTGATAATTGAGATAACATATTCTACCCACTTCATCAGAGTAGATAACGCCATCTCGGTGAAAATTTATTTTAGTTTTGATCGTGATGTTTTTGTGATTTTCTCCTAATTGAAGGAGGAAGCAGAGGAAGCAGGAGGAAGCAGAGCTCGCAACATTGCGTGAAGATGGTCACCCAAACTACTGACATGTGATGTGATCTTTAACATCACATCAGTCCAGAGGTCGGGAGAGGTGTGAACGAGGATCTTCCAACCAAATAACATCCTCGGACTGTTTATTGTTTATTAATTAAACATGCCCCACTAAAATGTAGTACGAAATATTCTCCCAGTGTTGTTGTGTTAAGTTTTTATACGCACGGCACTGATCAATGGTTTTCAAATGGTTTCTGTACGATGAATTATCGCCAAGTGCATTGTACGCCAGTTAGTTTTCGACGGTGCTGCCTATTGCGTACGTCGTATACAGGGTGAAAAGTATTTAAACCTACAAACTCCGGGAGGTTGTAGGGGATATCAAAACAAATATTTTTCCCTAATGTCATTTTTTCCTATGAGGAGTATTTAAACCGGTAGAGGAAGATTTCTCTGCCGGCAAATTACCTAAACCAACAAACACTTTTCCATTTTTTATGACCAAGAGGCAACACATTAACACAACCCAATTTTAATTACAGTATATCATCAAAAATGGGCAATAACATCAGGAGTGTCCTGAATTGTTCCCCACACAGGAAGTGGGGATCGAGTAGGCCATGGTACAGGACCACGTCTGCCAATCCACGTGTCTGGGAACCGGTCCAAGAATCGACGCACACGACGACTGAAATGTGCCGGCGCCCCGTCATTTTAGAACCACATGCGTTGTCTTGTAGGGAGCGGGACGCCTTCCAGCAGTTCTGGCAATGCTCTGGAGAGAAAATTGTAATTGTGCCTGCCATTTAATGACCTAGGTTGCAGATACAGCCCAATTAAACAGTCCCCAACAACACCGACCCACGCATTAACGAAGAACCGCGCTTGATGAGCGCTTCTAACTGTGGCATGCGGGCTATCCTCACTTCAAACATGAGAATTGTGTATGTTGAAGATTCCATCACGCCCGAACGTTGCTTCATCGGTAAACAACACAGTGGATGGAAATGTAGGATGCATTTCACACTGTTCCAGGTACCACTGCGAAAACTGTGCTCTGGATGATAATCAAATGGTTCCAGGTTGTGGACACGCTGTAAGTGAAATGGACGTAACAACTGCTCTCGAAGGACTGTTCTAACACTCGTCTGATTCATCTCCATTTTACGTGAACTTGCAAGAGTGCTGATTGAAGGATCCCGCGCCAAATGCTGGAAGACAGCAAACTTTGGTACACAGCAGCAAAGGTCGTATGTTGCGGGGTACGGCGATTAGGATATTGTTGTTGATAATCCCGCTGTGCTGCTCGCCCGTTGTGATGCGCTACTACGTAATACGCACCAACCATATCAGTGTACTCACTCCAAGTGTATCGCTCCATTAATAAGCAGAGACAATGCGCTACTACACTGGTGGACAGCAGTTTCCTACAACTGAAGAGCGTAATACGGCCTCCACCGGTTTAAATAATCGTCATAGGAAAAAATTAAATTAAGGAAAAATATTTGTTTTGATGTCCCCTACAACCTCCCAAAGTTTGTCGGTTTAAATACTTTTCACCCTGTATATTATCTGGTATGCTCTAGTTTTGTGGGTAAAGACAAAGTCCACTTCAGACCCCTACTATCTCTAGACTCACTTTCGACTATCAGCCACATTTGTACTTGGCATATGACGTTTTTCCCTTTTTGAATCAAGCTTCCCGTGACACCACGAAGGCTGACCGTTATCTTCATTGAGACTCCGGAAACGTAAGCAGCAACAATCACATGTCTTTCTTGAAATTCGAGGCATTAGCAATAATGAAGATTTAATATCGCAATATATTTCGCGTTCAACAGATATCACTGACAATATGGTATGATGGTATAGATTGTCCCCTGTTAAGACTCACAATTGAACACCAGATGTCGAGAGTATGTGACAAGTTTTCTGTGAGCACAGGTATGACATAAGCTTTCATTTCGTTTTGCCCAACATGTGCAGTATTACAAATTTGGTGAATGAACCAAATCTCGAAATGTTCTCACAGAATGTAAACGTGATTGCATTAATTTCATGTGAAGAAAAAGGATATCGGTTATTGTTATGTGATCGTTGTCTTAATCATTTAATCTCGTCTTCATCGACTCGCAAGGCGTAGAAGTGGCGCCAGATAGGGAGATATGCACTAGGTGGCCGGACTACCACAGATGGCGTATGACGGCCAGTTTCATATGAAGCTCAAGTTGGTTCGTTGGTGAAGAAGTAAATATAACGAAAAATAATATTCAGTTTCCCCGTTATAAGCAAGATATTCCGTTGAAGCTACACCGATGGAAAAAAATCGCAACACTAACACTAACGAAAGCTGGCAGGCTTGTTTCTACAGCTGAAAGATGACGTCTATTCAAATTCCGCACCACTATGAGGATGAAAAGCAGGTTTCCCTTAAATATACGCTGCAACGGCCGTGAGCATTAGCTACCTTTCCGATCGGACGTGGTGAGTTGATGTTAGTCAAGATTGTATTCAAGGCGACAAAGAGGCCATTATCATCACTGTCTTTGGACGAGGTCGTGTAATTGGGATACGAGAAGCTGCATGTTCCTTCTGTGATATTCCAGAAGACTTGCAGGAATGTAGCCACTGTAATTATTTCTGGCAGCGTTTGTCACTAGAATGTATGGCAGCAAGAAACCGGACTCCGGACTCCCACGTTGCACTACCGAGAGAGAAAAACACCGCGTATGGCTCTTGCCCATCTTATTGCATCTGCAGCAGCAATTTGAGCATCAGTTGGCACCATAGTGACACAACGAACTGTTACGAAGCGGTTTCTTCAAGGACGAAACCGAGGCAGACGCCCTGTTACCAAATCACTACAATTTGGTAGTTCGGTTGTGTCAAGCGAGTCTTCATTGGAGGGCAAGGTAGAGGTCTGTTGAGTTTTATGACAAAAGTTTGTTCTGGTTCGGTGCCTGTGATGGCCGTGTGATGCTTAGAGCGAGACGAGTTGATGACCTGCCCTGTCGGTGTTCTGGACACACTGGACCTGCACCTGGAGTCGTGGTCTGGGATACGAATTCGTATGACAGCAGGAGCACTCTCGTGGCTATCCCACACACCCTGACTGCAAAACTGTACATCAGTGTGGTGATTCGATCTGTTGAGCTGCTATTCACGAGCAGCATTCCATGGATTATTTCCAACAGTACATCGCTCGCCCACAAACTGCTGTTGAAGCTCAACATTTTGTACAGAATGTCGACATGTTGCCTTATTCATCTCGATCAGGAAATGTGTCTCCCATCGAGCACATGTGGAACATCGCCGGACGACAACTCCAGCGTCACTCACAAACATCATTGACCGTCATTGTATAGACCGACGAAGTGCAACAGGGATGGAACTCCATCGCAGAAGCTGACATCCGGCATGCGTGCACGTTTACTCGCTGGCACTCAACAGTGTGGCTGTTATAATAGTTATTAAAGTGCCAGGTTTTCAAATTTGAAATGGTCTATCAAGCACTCACGTTAAACTTATGTTGCAAATGTTAATCGCTTAAATGTGTTGCCCAGACAAATGTATCCCCGGAATTTAATTATTCTACGTTAGCTATTTTTTGTTGTTTACAAATTTTTCTGTCAGTACTGTCCGCTAGTACTGGTTCGTTTCAAAATTTTGTGAAACGTTTTGTGGAGGAGAGGACGTAAAGTAATTCTGTACTTTTGGTCTGTATTTATAGAAAATATGTAATGCTTTCTCTGTCTCTAGCACTCGATTTGGAAGTCATGTGTGAGTACAATGTTAACGACTCACGAAGAATAGCAGAAAACAACAACTGACTCAAATTTGAGGAACATCGACATCCAGTAGCAGCAGTTCCATCACTTCCGTAGGTAATTAATTTCAGAGCGTAAAACTTGTTAAAAGGTTTTCGCTATCAGTGTCGGGAATCCTTTGTCACAAACAAAGTGGATTTCTTTTCTTTAGCAACTAGTGTTGTGGCTACTTTGTGGATCATTGGTTACTGAATGTCAATGACGAAGTTCTCAGTGGCGAAACAAGGCTAAGGAATTGCACGAAATGACCGTCAAACATTAAAAAATCGGAGGGAAGCAAAGAATGTAACACGTGCATGAACCGAATAAACCGTTTATATATTTTTATATCTTAATTTGCGCATGTATCTACCCGCGTGAACGTCTGAAAATTGAGTTTTATTTCTCAAAAGTACATCAAGCATACTCTATCGAAAGGACGTCCTTGAATCCACTATCTACGCTGATAACGAATCTGTAGTATTGCACTATCAGATACAACTGTTAATTACTACCCTGTGTCGAAATTTTCGGCTGAGATGTAATCATGCTTTCGCCATCAGTCCATCTTCATCGTTTCTCTGAATTCTGAAGTTCGCATCAAATGAGACAGACAGAATCAATTGTAACGTACAGTAACGAGACAACGATTCTACTTACGACAAGTATGAACGATGTGGTGAAACAGTGATGAAAGCAGAGTACGCGTCACTCTGTGTAACTGTGTTGTCACCTGCTGGAGCACTCCTCCCCCCTCCCCCCCCCCCCCCCCTTCCTTGTCGTTGCCCACTGCCCACATCTTCCCATTTTCGTACAAGCGGTAACGCGCAGAATCCATGCAGCAGACATCCAGACTTTAGCATAGTTGCAGGGTTTTCACTGATAAATCGTAATTGCACTAAAGAATAAACGGCAACACTTGAAATACTGTACGAATATAGGGACTCCATTTCGCAGACTTTACGGAAATATGCTGCGGTTTCTTAGAAATTACCGGCGTGAATGTACAGTTAACCTTATCACGTTGGGAATCAAACAAAACTGTTTTCCGTGAGAACAAAAGTATTTACAATATTTGTATCAATTCGAAAGGGGCAACAGGGCTATTTGACACTATCTGAGAACGTTCTCTCCCTTTATTCATAAACTCTGATACGTTTGTTCATAAAACCAGACGGAAGGGTAATAGAGGCACGCCCTCATCGTGGCAACATCTTTACTAAGTATGACACGAGGTCGTTTGAAAACGGTGTTCTAGAAACGGGTGACAGACTTTGGCTGAATGAAATCGTCTTTATTCATTTTCTCTAAAATATACGACACTGTCAAGTATTTTTCATTTTTGAGACAACAATACAAAAAGATATCAACCTGTGTCAGAGAAACATATAGAGCCTCTCTTCCTTCTTCCTCAGGCAACGGCCTTGCCGCAGTGGATACACCGGTTCCTGTGAGATCAACGAAGTGGCCGGCCTCTCTTCCTTCTTCCTCGGGCAACGGCCTTGCCGCAGTGGATACACCGGTTCCCATGAGATCAACGAAGTGAGTGACCATCCAGCCGCCATGCACTGTTGCCATTTTTCGGGGTGCACTCAGCCTCGTGATGCCAGTTGAGGAGCTACTCGACCGAACAGTAGCGGCTTCGGTCAAGAATACCATCATAACGACCGGGAGAGCGGTGTGCTGGCCACATGCCCCTCCTATCCGCACCCTCCTCTGAGGATGACACGGCGGTCGGATGGTCCCGGTACGCCACTCGTGGCCTGAAGAAGGAGTGCTTTTCCTTTTTCCTCCATCTAATCTCCTTCTATCTCTCTGTTCCTATCTCCTTCTACCCGCATTTCTCCCTGCCACTGGTACCGCTTGCTTTATGCTTAAGCTTAACGAAACTTTCTTGTATGGCACGAAGAAAATAAACGGAACTATTTCACCAGAGCTGTCGTTACACTGTACCATAAAATGCTATCCTCAGTCAAAAGTATTAATTAATGTGAAGGTCTTATTTCTCTTGTAATATTCAGTAGGAACCTGTTTCTCGCGCGGGCGTGCGCTGTATTTTATTTGAACACCGGAAAATTACTCTCTGAGACTGGAGAACCATATAATGCAAAAGTAATCCCAAAGAAAATCAGCGATATAAAATCAGCCTATGGCTGAAACAAAACTGACACTAAAAGGTACCTTTCGTTTATTTTGAGGCAGAAGCATAGCTGTGCATACTTTTTTAAAGTATTTTTTGTCAGCCTGTCATAGAAAGCAGACGTACGGTCTTTTAAGTAAGAGTGTAGTCGGTGTTAATACATAAATCGTAAAAGGAGCATCCTTAGTTCTTTCACAACCCAATAGAGGGAACCTTTATCCTTCATACAATGTCAATAAAGCATATTTGGGGGTATTCCCAAAAATTTGGTTTCGGCAGTTTTCACGTGTTTACCGACAATTTAAATGCATAAAGGTTTTACAAATTCATTTGAGATGTTTTATATTGCCTCAAATGGTTCAAATGGCTCTGAGCACTATGGGACTTAACTTCTGAGATCATTAAACCTAACTAACATAAGGACATCAGAAACATTCATGCCCGATGCTATTTTGGCTCCAAACGTTGGTTCATCAACAAAAATGAAGATTGGGTACTGCAGCAGGACAATGATCCGAAGCACCGCAGCAGGATTTTCAGCGACTGGAAAAAGAGAAAGGTGTGCAGGTACTGTATTGTCCCTCACAGTCGTCTGACGCTAATCCTATTGAAAATGTATAGTCTTACATGAAACGAAAGTCCCAAGAGGAAATGATCTTTTCTTCTAAACGCCTGTCAACAGAAATTAGACGCATATGGATGTCTCTTCCACATGAATAGGCGAAAAACTCGGTTTCAAGCACGCTTCGGACATGCCAAGCAATAATCGAAACTGTGGGTGACTGGACATATTATTAATCGTAACTGAATTTTCTTTTGTTCATATATGATGTATGCATACATGTTTTTCTAACGGTATGCATATTTTTCTAACGATTCTCCCAACCACGATCTTACTTAGCAGACTATATACTGTAAATCAACTCTGCGTTTGCTGGATTTGTTCTTCGAGTCAGTGAAGCAGATGTAAACAGCGTTTTGTTATTACTTCTGTCATAAGTTCTCCCAGCCCGAAATAAGTGGATATTTACATATTTTTATATCCCGGTTTCAAATCGTTTTTGCCTGAAATACATAAGTTGACAGATCGTTGTGAAGATACATAATGGCGGGAAGCGCATTGGCATTAAGTCATTAATTTGTTAGTGCCCTTAGCAAATCACGGCCCTGAGATTAGATTGTCATCATTTTAATGTTTCTTGCTCTTATTAAGCGCAAGAACTTATCGGGAACGAGCCGGTCATTCGTCTGTGATCAATCATTCCGTCGGACCTCGATCCCACCAGTTATCGGCCCCACTAAACAACGTTAATAGACGGTGGGTAACATAAACTGGCTCTGGCATTTGTTAGTAACATGTCTACAACTTTGTCATCCCACGCACGAGAGCGGTGCGTTATTAAGGCCACGGTCTCACCATCTAAATGGTGTCTTGCTCTGCCTACTTCTGCTGATACATGCATTATTGTTGAAGAATTTAATTATGTCAACTACTATAAAAGATAAACTGACGGCCACATTTACCGACTTTACCTTCAATCGTGATGGGATTCTATTTCGATTTTACAGAGACTACTATACTGCTCCTTACATAACTTGCATTTATCGTGAATGTCTTGCCCAACGGAAACTACCGGGGGAAAAAAAGGCAGGTGACGTCTGTATATAAGAAGGGTAGAAGGAAGAAGGGTAGAAGGAAGAAGGGTAGAAGAACGCACCCTAAAAATTACAGATGAATATCCTTAACATCGGTTTGTTGCAGGATTCTTGAACATATTCTCAGTTCGAATATAATGAATTTCATTGAGACAGAGAAGCTGCTGTCCATGCATCAGCACGGCTTTAGAAAGCATCGCTCCTGCGAAACGCAACTCGTCCTTTTCTCACATGCTATCTTGCGAACCATGGATGAAGGGTATCAGACGGATGCCATATTCCTTGACTTCCGGAAAGCTTTTGACTCGGTGCCCGACTGCAGACTCCTAACTAAGTTACGAGCATATGGGACTGGTTCCCAAGTATGTGAGTGGCTCGAAGACTTCTTAAGTAATAGAACCCAGTACGTTGTCCTCGATGGCGAGTGTTCATCAGAGGTGAGGGTATCATCCGGAGTGCCCCAGGGAAGTGTGGTAGGTGCGCTGTTGTTTTCTGTCTACATAAATGATCTTTTGGATAGGGTGGACAGCAATATGCGGCTGTTTGCTGACGGTGTTGTGGTGTACAGGAAGGTGTCGTCGTTGAGTGACTGTAGGAGGGTACAAGATGACTAGGACAGGATTTGTGATTGTTGTAAAGAATGGCAGATAACTCTAAATATAGATAAATGTAAATTAAAGCAGATGAATAGGAAAAAGAATCCTGTAATATTTGAATACTCCATTAGTAGTGCAGCGCTTGACACAGTCACGTCGATTTAATATTTGGGCGTAACATGGCAGAGCGATATGAAGTGGTACAAGCATGTAATGGCAGTTGTGGGGAAGGCGCATAGTCGACTTTGTTTCATTGGTAGAATTTTCGTAAGATGTGGTTCATCTGTAAAGAAGACCGCTTATAAAACACTAGTACGACCTATCCTTGAATAATGCTCGAGCGTTTGGGATCCCTATCAGTTCGGATTGAAGGAGGACATAGAAGAGATTCAGAGGTGAGCTGCTAGATTTGTTACTGGTAGGATTGATCATCACACGAGTGTTACGGAAATGCTTCAGGAACTCGGGTGGGAGTCTCTGGAGGAAAGGAGGCGTTCTTTTCGTGAATCGCTACTGAGGCTGACTGCAGTACAATTTTGCTGCGCCAACTTATATTTCGCGGAAAGACCACAAAGATAAGATGTGAAAGATTATGACTCGTACAGAGGCATATAGGCAGTCATTTTTCCCTCGTTCTGTTTGGGAGTGGAACAGAGAGAGAAGATGCTACTTGTGGTACAAGGTACCCTCCGCCACGCACCGTATTGTGGATTGCGGAGTATGTATGTAGATGTAGAATCCCAGCTACAACAAAATTCCCACATGAGAGCAACGCGTTAAGTAGTGTGTATCAAGTCCTTTCCGTTTCTTAAGTTACGAAACCGTCAAACAATGGACAAAGGCTGAGAACGGGTTATGCGCTGAATCTACTAAAGGTCCAATACAGCTACTAATCTGGCACACATTTTTACCACGCCACGAATGTGCTGTCTAGAGAAATGTAAAGTTTGTGTTATAAAAACGTCATTCTTCAAGAAAGTTAGTACTACTGCCATCAATGTATTTTTATATAAATTTTAGGGTAGTTCGTATTTTATACTCTTTAAGCAAACAAGATATGACCTGTTTGCTCTTCGAAAGTTTTCCTGGGAATACCCTTTCCTAATGACTTTACAATGTTTGATGCTGCGCACAACACAGTCCACGAGTACATTTACATCTAAAATTTATAAACTACATGACTGAGGGTGCCATTGGTAGTTGCGAAAGCCTTTGCGTGCGACTGACGGCTTTTTTTGTTGTTGCTGTGGTCTTCAGTCCAGAGATTGGTTTGATGCCGCTCTCCATGCTACTCTATCCTTCGCAACCTTCTTCATCTCCAAGTATCTACTACAATCTACATCCTTGTGAATCTGCTTTGTGTATTTTTCTCTTGGTCTCCCTCTACGACTTTTACCCTCCGAGCGTCCTTCTAATACTGAATTGGTGATCCCTAGACGCCCCACAGCGTGTCGTACCTGTCGATCTTAAGCTAGTAAGTTTGTTCCACAATCTCCTCTTCTCCCCAATTCTATTCACTAACACCTGATCAATTACGTGATCTACCCATCCAATTTCCAGCACTCTTCTGTGGCATCACATTTCGAAAGCTTCTATTCTCATTTCGAAAGCTTCTATTCTCTTCCTGTCTAAACTATTTATTACGTTCAAGGAAAACGGGTTTGTCGGGGCCGCCAGCAGCGAATGTGAGATGTCAGTGGGAATTATTAGTTAGGAGCCTAAAGAAATCGATGACATGTGCATGGAGAGAGCTGTAAATGCCGTAGTCAAATGTCTGACGCTTTCTGCGCAAAGGTCTACGTGTGAAACCATACAAGTTGCAGTTGTTACATGCTCTTACTAATAGGGACAATGAGTTTCGAACTGTCTTTTGAAGGGTAGAGCCACGGGTCGTAAACCATCTGCAATGTAACGTCCACTGTTCAAAGTGCCGTCAATGCGAACAAGAGGTGACCGAGACGTGTAACCAATGGCACCCCATACCATCACGCCAGGTGATACACCAGTATGGCGATGACGAATACACGCTTCCAACATGCGTTCGCCGCGATGTCGCCAAACACGGATGCCACCAACATGATGCTGTAAACAGAACCTAGATTCATCAGAAAAAATTACGTTTTGCCATTCGTGCACCTAGGTTCGTCGTTGAGTACACCATCGCAGGCGCTCCTGCCTGTGATGCAGCGTCAAGGGTAATCGCAGCCATGGTCTCCCAGCTGATAGTCCATGGTGCTGCCAACATCATCGAACTGTTCATGCAGATGATTGTTGTCTTGCAAACGTCACCATCTGTTGAGTCAGGGATCGAGACGTGGCTGCACGATCCGTTACAGCCATGCGGATAAGATTCCTGTCATCTCGACCGCTAGTGACACGAGGCCATTGGGATCCAGCTCGGCGTTCCGTATTAACCCCTGAACCCACCGATTCCATATTTTGCTAACAGTCATTGGATCTCGACCAACGCGAGCAGCAGTGTCGCGATACGATGAATCGCAATTGCGATAGGCTACAAGCCGGCCTTTATCAAAGTCGGAAACGTGATGGTACGCATTTCTCCTCCTTACACGAAGCATCACAACAACGTTTCACCAGGGAACGCCGGTCAACTACTGTTTGTGTATGAGAAAGCTCTGAACAGCTAATGATTTTCATATTACAGCATCTTCTTCCTGTCGGTTAAATTTCACGTCTGTAGTACGTCACCTTCGTGGTATAGCAATTTTAATGGCCAGTAGTGTATTAATCTTAGAACACTCGCAACATTATTTTTAATTTCTATGTATCATACATAACTATTTTAATTTCACAAACATTTAAATAAATTCGACAGCAATGCAATTTGAAAAATTTTGTATCACAGAACTTCAGTTTATAGTATTTACAAAGTCTGCAGTAAATTTCATTCTTTTTCTGCAATGGTTCAGTAGAAAATGTTCCCCACACACTGAAAAATGAAAGTAGCGGAAAATTGAGCTAAAATATTTTACTAGCGCTTATGCCGGAAACAAGTATCTTAATGCTAGTCATAACAATAATCATACATTTGGTCCTTCTGATCTTCGTGTAGTTGTTTTCGTCTAGTCTGATACTTCTGGAGTACCCGTTCGGCAATATCCTTCACTGACATCTGAGGACTAGGAATCAGTCTCCTACAATAGGTTTACAGTGAAGCAACCTGGATAAAATCCTAGTCCTCTATGGATCATGATTTTTCCAGTGTTACCACTATTGAACATCAGACAAGCGTCATGCGAGGAAATTTTAGCAACAGTAGACGAGCAAACTTTGTCTCTGGATGTCTCTTCTAAATACTGATACTAAAACTTACGGCACCGTAAGTGGGCTCACAGCCTTCTACACTCTACATGTGTCTTCTCTGCTGGCATAAACAACAAAATATCGCAAATAAGGAAACAGTCATGTACAAAAGGGCACGTGGCCCTACCCATTGGTTTGAAACAAGATCACTTTTACATAGTTTGTAGTATGAGTTAACTCTGAAATTTAGAGAAAATATTTCTAACATGTTACTGAACTATCGGATATCCAAAAGAATTTCAACAATTTTCATTAATTCTACATGCATCTCCACTGAGGAGGGTACCTCCTAATATCGTGTCGGATCTCGTTTCCCCTGGTGTAGTACAGCAACTCGTCGCGGTTTGGACTCAACAGGAAATTAGAAGTTCCCTGCAGAAATACTGAGTCGTGTTACCTCTATCGCCCTCCACAACTGCAAAAGTGTTGACGGTGCTGGAGGATTTTATACACGAACTGACCTTTCGATTACGTCCCACAAATATTCGATGGGATTCATGTCGGGCGATTTCGATGGCCATATCATTCCCTTGAATGGTCCAGGTGTTCTTCAAACCAATCTTGAACAATCGTGGCCCGGTGACATGGTGCATTGGCGTTCATAATAACTTCATCGTTGTTTGAGTACATCATATCCATGAATGGCTGCAGATGGTCTGCAAGTAGACGAACATAAACATTTCCAGTCAACGATCGGTTTGTTTGGACCAGAGGACCCAGTACATTCACGTAAACACAGCCCACATCGTTATGGAGCCAGTACCAGCTCTCACAGTGAACTGTTGACAGCATGGGCCCATATCTTCGTGAGGTCTGAGCCACACTGGAACCCTACCATCAGCTCATACCCACTGAAATCGAGACTCGTCTGAGCATCCCACAGCTAGGATCCAAACCACATGGTTACTGTCCCAGGGCAGGTATTGCAGGCGACGTCGTCTTGTCATCAAAGGGACTCGTGTTGGTCTTCAGCTGCCATAGCCCACTGACGCCAATTTTTGCGGCACTATCGTAACGACTACGTTCGTCACAAGGTCCACAGTAATTTCTGCGGTTATTTCACGCAATGTTGCCTTTCTGTTAGCACTCTATACAAACGCCCTGCTCTCTGTCGTTAAGCGAAGGTAGTTGGCCACTGCGTTGTCCTTGGTGAGAGGTAATGCCTTGGTGTTGTCGGCACACTCTTGACACTGTGGATCTCGGGGTAATGAATTACCTAATGATTTCTTAAATGAAATCTCCCATGCGTCTAACCCCAATTATAATTCCGTGTTCAGAGTATATTAAATTCCTATCGTGCACCCATCATCACGACGGAAACTTTCCCCATAAATCACCTGAGAACAAATACAGCTCCATGAAAGCAATGCCCATTTACACCTCATGTACGCCATGGTAACACCATGTGTATATGCTCGTATCGCTATCTCATGACTTTTGTTATCTCAGTGCACGTGTGGAACCACAGAAACAGCCTCCTGACTTGAACTTCTCCTAACATATCAAAGACCTAATTCGATGGCGATAATATTGGAGTCGGGGGTTGTATTGCTGACTATGGAAGCTGAACGTTAATATTTCTTTGGAAAGTTGGCCACTGATTCTGCTGTGGTGTGCATACAAAAACTCTGGGTCCTAGATATATTTATGGCGAGTAGTGTCGAGCGAACAGTTGTTGAGAGGAGTCCGATGTCGTCGGACGCAGCGTGCGTTCGTGAGAAGCTGCGCCACATGAGAGGTCGCAGCCTGAGCTGACCGTGCTAGTAGCGCCGGAGGAGACTTTGGTATTAACTGAGGGTTTTTGGGAATTTGCCTTTTTGCTGCACGTAATTGCTACTTTTACGAGACAGAATACTGAGTTACTTTTTTGAGGAAATTGCATGAAATGTCATTTTCTGTAGATACATACGTTTCTTGTGAAGCAGGTCATGAATTCTAGAGGTATAGGTAACTTCTGACTTTATTTATAGTAGGAGACAGTGTATGAGTGGCTGTGAATTGAGAAAGGTATTTTCGATGGGCAGTAGTTTAACTAGGAACATTTCTAACTTATCTTCGTTCTGCTGTTTAGGAAATATCTTGAAGAGTGATAAATGAGAGTTGTATGTATAGACATGGTAAGTTTTAGGAATACTATGCGATATATATATATATAATATGATGATGACGTTTGCGTTAGGATTTCCATGTTAGGCTTATGATGTTATTATGTTTTAGTATAGCGCGACTATGGCGCATTATAGTGCAATTATGGAATACCATGAGAAGTGGATTGTGATTCGTAAGACATTACGCTGAAGGTTAATGCAATATGTTGCTCTTAGGAAGGCACACGAGGCATTATACACAATTTAACGAGGAAGCATTTTTTACAGATAGTTATGGACCAAGACCGGGATTGACGGTACACTCTTTAAACGAAGCAACCTGCAGCAGTACTAGATACATAGAATTTCGGTTTTCGAAGATAGAACCACAGTGATAGTTTCTACAGAGATTTATTTTTTCATGAAAGGACTTCTGAGAGAACACACGTAAATATCTCCAGAAATTGTACGAACGGTGCCCAGTTAACAAGAGCGATGGATAGGTTTTCGGTGTACTTGTATGGTGCCATCGGCATGTGCCAAAGCCTAACGTGGCACATTTGTCTGCATGGCCGTGTTCTTTACTTCGAGCGTCCCACGGAGATGTTCATATACTGACGTTAATCTTTGTTCCTTATGACTTGAAGTGCTTGCAGCTCGTTGTCTTGTGGTTGTTGAGGTTGACTCTCGATCACGAGACCCCAGGTCTTGGATTTTCTCCACTCGGGGTTGACTGTGTGTGGTGTTCTCAAAGCCATTTCATTATCACTGATGTACAAGTTGCCGAGATGGTGCCACATAAAAAGATTTGCGTCAGGCGTCTGAACATCCCAGATGGGGACTGACGGCCATTAATATCATACGAACATTTCACTCATTTCGTGACATTATTCAGCCAGTCTATACGTGTGAGGAAATGTTTTGTATCTTGTAGTGAGGAGGTGGTTCTAGATGTTATGACTTCGGTCTGCTTTCTGTCGTCGTCCATCGTCTTTCACTACTGTATACATAACACTGCGTCAGTTACATAGTCTTCACCTATTATGCGTTTTTACCGTTACACTATTATCACCAGGAGGAATGTACCTGTTGCACACCTAGTTTTAGTGGCAAGCATGGCAGATCCTTACAGCGACATGGGAGTCCGACATGAGATCAGGTTGCTGTTAATGATTACCTGAAGAACCCTCAGTACCTGTAGATGTGACGCAGCAAATACACTGACGGGGGAAAATCGCAACCCTAACAAATAATGAATGCAGAGTTAAGTAACTTCGGGAATACATTTGTCTAGGTTACATATTCCAGTGATTAAATTTGCTAGAACACAGGTTAATGTAAGCGCGAGATAAGTCATTGCAAATGTGGAATGGTTGTACTTTAAAGACCAGTGGCGCTGCCAGAACGCTAAATGTAAGCACACCAACGAGCCTGCATTGTGTTATACAGCTGACGGATCTCAGTTTGTGGGATGGAGTTCCATACGTGTGGCACTTAGTCAGTACAGGGATGGTTAATGCTGTTTCTAGATAGCTCTGGCGTTATCGTTCGATTACGTCCGGTATGTGCTAGATTGGAGACACGTCTGGTGACCGAGCAGACCAAGAGAACATATCGACACCCTGTAGAATATGTTGGGCTACAACGGCGGTATGTGAACGAGTGTTATCCCGTTGGAAAACACTCACTCTAATGTTCATTAACGGCATCACAACATGTTTAACCACCGGACTGACGTACAGTTTTTCAGTTACGATGCTTGAGATTATCACGAGAGTGCTCCTGCTGTCATATGGAAGCGCACTCCAGACCACATCTCCTGGTTTAACCCCAGTATATTTAGTACGCACACAGTTTAGTCGCAGACCCTCAATTGACTTGCTTCTAACTAACACACGGCCATCACCGGCACCGAGACGGAACCAGCCTTCATCATAAAATTCGACAGACCTCCACCCTGCCCTCCAATGAGTTCTCGCTTTACACTACTGAAGTCCCAAATGGTGGTCGCTACAGGCCAGTGGATCGTACACTACAGGGCGTCTCGCTGGGATCTGTCCTTGAAGAAACGGATTTGTACCAATTGGTTGTGTCATTGTTGTGCCAACTTCTGCTCAGATTGCTGCTGCAGAGACAGTGCGATGCGTGAAAGCCATACACACACAGTAGTCTTCCCTTTTGGTAGTGCCACATGATCGTCCGAAGCCTGGTCGTCTTGTGAACATGCATCCTCGCGACCATAATTACCAGCAGTCGTGTACAGTGCCTAAATTCCTGCCAAGTATTTCTGCAATACTGCATAAGGAACATCCAGTTTCTCGTAATCCACGCCCACGTTCAAACTCATCGCCGGCCAGGGTGGCCGAGCGATTCTAGGCGCTACAGTCCGGAATCGAGCGATCGCTACGGTCTCCGGTTCGAATCCTGCCTCGGGCATGGATGTGTGTGATGTCCTTAGGCTAGTTAGGTTTAAGCAGTTCTAAGTTCTAGGGGACTGATGACCTTAGAAGTTAAGTCCCATAGTGCACAGAGCCATTTGAACCAATCAAACTCATCAAGGTGTTGGTAGTGGTGTCTTTTTCGCCTTAAAGGCATTCGCGACAAACATCAATTCACCACGTCAAATCTCAAAAGTTTCTAACGGTCAGAAACGTCACAGTGAATATTTAAGGCAATCCAGATCTCATTCTCATAGTGGCGCCACTAGAGTCACTCTTATGCGACCTGTGCGATATTAAATTGACATCGTCTTTCATATGGAGAAACACGCCTACCAACTTTCGATTGTCTGCACAACTCCTTCTTGGTACTGTCATTTTTTCAGTTAGTATAGTTTAGAGAATTAAGGGTCCTTACGGTGCAAAAAACTCAGTATATGTGATGCAGTCTGTGTGTAATATGACATATGCTCCTTTCTACGAGTCGTTCAGGCGTTGTTGTGATGGTGTTTCAGAAAATTTAAAGTGTCCGGCAAAAAATTTTTTCTCAAGGAATTTACATACCAGATTCACAGCACACAGATAATGGATTAGGACATTTATGTCCATTTTCTGTGTTGTTGTGCCTCAGAAATAATATCACATAGTTTTCTGTTATAGTATAAAGATAGTAAGTACTGGTTAGGACATTATGAAATTCCTCAGAAGTGCAGTGAAAGTGACTTCGCTTACTGTATTATATATTACAAAGCTTATGATCATAAAATAGTGGGAGCTAAAGCCGTAAATCAGATACGGTGCCACGTTGTTACCTAGATTATAGCATTTGTGACTATAATATAATGGGAGTGGAAAATACACTGAAGGGCCAAAGAAAGTGGTATAGGCATGCGTATTCAAATTCTGAGATATGTAAACAGATGGAAAATGGCGCTGTGGTTGGCAAAGCTTATTTAAGACAACAAGAGTCTGGTGCAGTTGTTAGATCGGTTACTGCTGCTACAATGGCAGGTTATCAAGATTCAAGTGAGTTTGAACGTGGTGTTATAGTCGGCGCACGAGCGATGGAACTCAGCATCTCCGTGGTAGCAGTGAAGTGGGAATTTCCTCCTACGACCACTTCATGAGTGTACCGTGAATATCAGGAATCCGGTAAAACAACAATTCTCCGACACCACTGCGGCCGGAAAGAGATCCATCAAGAACGGGACCAATGACGATAGAAGAGAATTTTTCAACGTGACGGAAGTGCAATCCTTCCGGAAATTGCTGCAGATTTCGATGCTAGGCCTTCAACAAGTGTCAGCGTGTAAACCATTTAACGAATCATCATCGATATGGGTTTTCAGAGCCGAGGGACTCGTGTACCCTTGATGATTGTACGACACAAAGCTTTACGCCTCGTCTGGGTCCGTCAGTGCAACATTGGATTGTTGATGATTGTAAAAATTTGCCTGGTCGGACGAGTCTCGTTTCAGATTGTATCGAGAGGATGGTCGTGTGCGGGTCTGGAAACCGCCTCATGAATCCATGGACCCTGCATGTCCGTAGGGGACTGTTCAAGCTGGCGGAGGCTCTGTAATGCTGAGGGCGTGTGCAGTTGAAGTGATATGGGACCCTTCATATGTCTAGATACGACTCTGACGGGTGACACGTAAATAAGCGTCATATCTGATCACCTGCCTCCATTCATGCCTATTGTGCATTCTGACAGGACTTGGGCAATTCCAGCAGGACAATGCGACACCCCACACGTCCAGAATTCCTACAGATTGTCTCCAGGAACACTCTTCTGGGTTTAAACACTTCCACCAAACTCCAAAGACATGAACATCATTAAGCTAATTTGGAATGACTTGCAACGTGCTGCTCAGAAGGGATCTCCAATCCCTCGTACTCTTACGGATTTGTGGACAGCCCTACAGGATTTATTGAGTCAGTTCCCTCCAGTATTACTTCAGTCAATAGTCTAATTCATGCCATGTCGTGTTACAGCACTTCTGTGAGCTCGTAGCGGCCCTACACGGAATTAGGCAAGTGTACCAGTTTCTTTGGCTCTTCAGTGCACATACACAACTGTTAAGTAAAGGAAAATTGTTAAATAACAGTATCTAAGAATTTGTTCGTATTTTATGGATATTTTAAAGAATTTTCTTGGTTTGTTTCTGAATAGTCGCTGAGTAAATTTTTGTCTCCTTTCTTCCTCTTCTCCACGGTAATGATTCATTTCGTAGCCTTTATTCGAACTCGGCAGTTCTTCGCAGTTCCTAGATATGTTCTAGTCTGTGTTATCACTGAGAATTGCTACAGGACGCAAATTTCGGCTCCTGTTTCCCATTTCGCACACTTCGAAGTTGTGGAACTCGAAATAACTAAAAAGTAACATAGATTTTGAATGAAAAAATCTCCAAAAGTTATTAACAAATTTATTCCAAATTATTACGTAATACTCTAGTAAACATTTGCGCTGACATAGGCTATATGCTGCAAACTATACTCAGAACGGAATAGTATGGGACTAAAAGAAGCTTTCCAAATAAGACAGGTCTCCAGATTACACAAAACACACTTAGCTACATAAAAATTGTCAAGTGCGTTCCTGAAAGGTATAAATCTGAAACCGTGAACGTATTTGCATACCTCTATTCCTGTGCAGTATATGTTCGCTTACTATATATTGTATGATTGAAGACTAGGCTATTATACTAGCTGATACATAATACCACATGCCTGTAATTTTACTGTAACTTTATAGGGTGAGTCACCTAACATTACCGCTGGATATATTTCGTAAACCACATCAGATACTGACGAATCGATTCCACAGACCGAACGTGAGGAGAGGGGCTAGTGTAATTGGTTAATACAAACCATAAAAAAATGCACGAAAGTATGTTTTTTAACACAAACCTACGGTTTTTTTAAATGGAACCCCGTTAGTTTTGTTAGCACATCTGAACATATAAACAAATACGTAATCAGTACCGTGTGTTGCATTGTAAAATGTTAATTACATCCGGAGATATTGTAACCTAAAGTTGACGCTTGAGTACCACTCCTCCGCTGTTCGATCGTGTGTATCGGAGAGCACCGAATTACGTAGGGACCCAAAGGGAACGGTGATGGACCTTAGGTACAGAAGAGACTGGAACAGCACATTATGTCAACATGCTAACACCTTTTTATTGGTCTTTTTCACTGACGCACATGTACATTACCATGAGGGATGACATGTCAGGCCAATAGATGTTCAATGTGGTGGCCATCATTTGCTGCACGCAATTGCAATCTATGGCGTAATGAATGTCGTACACGCGGCAGTACATCTGGTGTACTGTCGCCGCAGGCTGCCACAATACGTTGTTTCATATCGTCTGGGGTTGTAGGCACATCACGGTACACATTCTCCTTTAACGTACCCCACAGAAAGAAGTCCAGAGGTGTAAAATCAGGAGAACGGGTTGGCCAATTTATGCGTCCTCCACGTCCTATGAAACACCCGTCGAACATCCTGTCAAGGGTCAGCCTAGTGTTAATTGCGGAATGTGCAGGTGCACCATCATGCTGATACCACATACGTCGACGCGTTTCCAGTGGGACATTTTCGAGCGACGTTGGCAGATCACATTGTAGAAACGCGATGTATGTTGCAGCTGTTTGGGCCCCTGCAATGAAGTGAGGACCAATGAGGTGGTCGCCAATGATTCCGCACCATACAGTCCACGGTCGCTGTCGCTCTACCTGTCTGAGCCAGCGAGGATTGTCCACGGACCAGTAATGCATGTTCCGTAGATTCACTGCCCCGTGGTTTGTGAAACCTGCTTCATCGGTAAACAGGTAGAACTGCAACGCATTCTCTGTTAATGTCCATTGACAAAATTGCACTTGATGATTAAAGTCAGCATCATGTAATTGCTGATGTAGCGACACCTGAAACGGGTGAAATCGGTGACGATGCAGTATGCGCATGACACTACTTTGACTCAGTCCACCGGCTCTCGCAATGTCCCGTGTACTCATGTTTGGGCTCATGGCAACAGCAGCTAACACACCAACTGCACCCGCTTCTCCTGTGACGTGCCTGTTACGGACCAGTTTGCGTGCTACGACCATACCTGTTGCAACAGTTGGCGGGAGATGTTTTGCAATCTATCTACATCTATATCCGTACTCCGCAAGCCACCTGACGGTGTGTGGCGGAGGGTACCCTGAGTACCTCTATCGGTTCTCCCTTCTATTCCAGTCTCGTATTGTACGTGGAAAGAAGGATTGTCGGTATGCTTCTGTGTGGGCTCTAATCTCTCTGATTTTATCCTCATGGTCTCTTCGCGAGATATACGTAGGAGGGAGCAATATACTGCTTGACTCTTCGGTGAAGGTATGTTCTCGAAACTTTAACAAAAGCCCGTACCGAGCTACTGAGCGTCTCTCCTGCAGAGTCTTCCACTGGAGTTTATCTATCATCTCCGTAACGCTTTCGCAATTACTAAATGATCCTGTAACGAAGCGCGCTGCTCTCCGTTGGATCTTCTCTATCTCTTCTATCAACCCTACCTGGTGCGGATCCCACACTGCTGAGCAGTATTCAAGCATTGGGCGAACAAGTGTACTGTAACCTACTTCCTTTGTTGTCGGATTGCATTTCCTTAGGATTCTTCCAATGAATCTCAGTCTGGCATCTGCTTTACCGACGATCAACTTTATATGATCATTCCATTTTAAATCACTCCTAATGCGTACTCCCAGATAATTTATGGAATTAACTGCTTCCAGTTGCTGACCTGCTATTTTGTAGCTAAATGATAAGGGACCTATCTTTCTATGTATTCGCATCACATTACACTTCGCTACATTGAGATTCAATTGCCATTCCGTGCACCATGCGTCAATTCGCTGCAGATCTTCCTGCATTTCAGTACAATTTTCCATTGTTGCAACCTCTCGATACACCACAGCATCATCTGCAAAAAGCCTCAGTGAACTTCCGATGTCATCCACCAGGTCATTTATGTATATTGTGAACAGCAACGGACCTATGACACTCCCCTGCGGCACACCTGAAATCACTCTTACTTCGGAAGACTTCTCTCCATTGAGAATGACGTGCTGCGTTCTGTTATCTAGGAACTCCTCAATCCAATCACACAATTGATCTGATAGTCCGTATGCTCTTACTTTGTTCATTAAACGACTGTGGGGAACTGTGTCAAACGCCTTGCGGAAGTCAAGAAACACGGCATCCACTTGTGAACCCGTGTCTAAGGCCCTCTGAGTCTCGTGGACGAATAGCGCGAGCTGGGTTTCACACGATCGTCTTTTTCGAAACCCATGCTGATTCCTACAGAGTAGATTTCTAGTCTCCAGAAAAGACATTATACTCGAACATAATACGTGTTCCAAAATTCTACAACTGATCGACGTTAGAGATATAGGTCTATAGTTCTGCACATCTGTTCGACGTCCCTTCTTGAGAACGGGAATGACCTGTGCCCTTTTCCAATCCTTTGGAACGCTTCGCTCTTCTAGAGACCTACGGTACACCGCTGCAAGAAGGGGGGCAAGTTCCTTCGCGTACTCTGTGTAAAATCGAACTGGTATCCCATCAGGACCAGCGGCCTTTCCTCTTTTGAGCGATTTTAATTGTTTCTCTATCCCTCTGTCGTCTACTTCGATATCTACCATTTTGTCAACTGTGCGACAATCTAGAGAAGGAAGCACAGTGCAGTCTTCCTCTGTGAAACAGCTTTGGAAGAAGACATTTAGTAATTCGGCCTTTAGTCTGTCATCCTCTGTTTCAGTACCATTTTGGTCACAGAGTGTCTGGACATTTTGTTTTGATCCACCTACCGCTTTGACATAGGACCAAAATTTCTTAGGATTTTCTGCCAAGTCAGTACATAGAACTTTACTTTCGAATTCATTGAAAGCCTCTCGCATAGCCCTCCTCACACTACATTTCGCTTCGCGTAATTTTTGTTTGTCTGCAAGGCTTTGGCTATGTTTATGTTTGCTGTGAAGTTCCCTTTGCTTCCGCAGCAGTTTTCTAACTCGGTTGTTGTACCACGGTGGCTCTTTTCCATCTCTTACGATCTTGCTTGGCACATACTCATCTAACGCATATTGTACCATGGTTTTGAACTTTGTCCACTGATCCTCAACACTATCTGCACTTGAGACAAAACTTTTGTGTTGAGCCGTCAGGTACTCTGTAATCTGCTTTTTGTCACTTTTGCTAAACAGAAAAATCTTCCTACCTTTTTTAATATTTCTATTTACGGCTGAAATCATCGACGCAGTAACCGCTTTATGATCGCTGATTCCCTGTTCTGCATTAACTGATTCAAATAGTTCGGGTCTGTTTGTCACCAGAAGGTCTAATATATTATCGCCACGAGTCGGTTTTCTGTTTAACTGCTCAAGGTAGTTTTCAGATAAAGCACTTAAAAATATTTCACTGGATTCTTTGTCCCTGCCACCCGTTATGAACGTTTGAGTCTCCCAGTCTATATCCGGCAAATTAAATGTGCGTCACGTTGGATGGTCTCTATCCGGGTACCGTTCTGCATACACCCTGCAGGTTTCAGCTGCATTTCGTCGACACTCGCCATAGATGAGTATCATCTCCGCCTTTTTGGAGTTCGAATACACCATGGTCACAGTTCCTACAACACTACACATCACAGACGTCTGGTAACACGGTGTACTACAGTTGGTCTGCGTGCGGAGACGAATGCAGAATAACAATAGCGGCAAGCGCTACATGCAGACACTGCGACACCTAGACCAAACCACAACAGTGCACTACAGCCACACTCGTAAACACGGTCGTCATCGTAAACATGTCCCTGCAGATGCTACTCGCCGACCGTGGCCCGTGTTTGTTACAACAAGCAAATGAACGTCGGAGGTTTCAAGCGTCAACTTTAGGTTACAATATCTCCGGATGTAATTAACATTTTACAATGCAACAAACGGCACTGATTACGTATTTGTTTATATGTTCAGATGTGCTAACAAAACTAACGTTGTTCCATTTTAAAAAAAACGTAGGTTTGTGTTAAAAAACATACTGTCGTGCAATTTTGTTTGGTTTGTATTAAACAATTACAGTAGCCCCTCTCCTCGCGTTCGGTCTGTGGAATCGGTTCGTCAGTATATGATGTTGTTTACGAAATATATCCCGCGGTAACGTTAGGTGACTCACCCTATATATATATATATATATATATATATATATATATATATATATATATATATATATATATATATATATTCTGTTTTTAGGCCTATTTGCTTTACATTTCACATTTCTCGTCAGATATCAAGGAGGGAAACATGCTTGATTTTCTTGTTCAAAACTGGTCTTTCCACGCAATTTTTGCGCTATACTATACTTATAACAGTTCGGGAGATCTTTTTATTCAGCAAATTGCATAACATCGTTTATACATGCAATATATTCTTCAAGCATATGAAATTTTCGAGGGACATGATTTTAGTCTTGTCTTCTATGTTTCCACACCTAATAGTAGTGGTACAAACTTCGTACGAGCGCATTTTGTTAGTGTGGGTTGCCTATTTCAGGGGCAGGTACGCACTCGGGGGCAAAACTATTATTCACCTATGATAGATAGGTACTTAACCTATGGTTCTCCTTTGATTGACATGTTCTTAACCTATTGCTTTGCTAGAAGGATCCTTCTTTTGATTGGCTAGCACTTAACCTATTGTTCCACCACACCCTCCTTCTGCCCCCCCCCCCCATCCCCCATCCCTCAGGAAACCTCCCCCCATTTGGTGCTACAGGTACACTTTCAGGTCTGGGTTATTGAAATAGCCCCTCTCACTCTTATCAGTTTGATTGACTACTTAATTAAATTGATCAACTAATTAACTTCTCCCCCTCTGGTAAACACCCACCCCTCCCATCCTCCCTCCCAGAAATTGATAGGAAAAAGACTCAACTGACTGGTCATTTGGAGGGAATTCCGCCACAGAGTGTGGAATATTGTCTAAACGTTTTACACACTGTATAGAATATTATTTAATTATTTATGGCAGTGTATGGAATTAAGTTTATTTCTTTACTGAAAGATTTTTCCAGAATTCGGTTGCTGTGTATGGAATATTGTATAAACAACGTAGACAATGAAGCCCAACCAACAGGCATACATGTATTGATCAAAAATGATAGGGCATTGAGAATGGCTAGTTTCTAGCTGAAATCTAGACCTGCCAATAAAATATAAAAAGAACAACTGATAGCTGAAGTCTACTATTTACAAATGTGTGGAATATTGTTTATTTAGACAATTTAGGGGCTTTAAGGCAGTGTACAGAATAAATGGAAATTGGTGTCTTTTTAGTGGAGAGGAAGGATCTAATAACAGGAAATTGAAGGGTACATTGTTTATTTACAAAAAAAACAGTTTGTGGGGTTTAGATTTCTCTTTCTAATCATTGTCTGCAGTTTGGAAAGATGTAGGCTTCATAAGAACTAATTATATGGTGCACAACATAATGTTTGGAACTGTACTCTGGGTGTCTTAACCTAATGTTTGGCCCTTTGTCAACACTTAACCTGTTGTTATGATAAGTGGTTTTCCATGTTACTCGCATTTCCTTATACTATTGTACCACCTTTAATACCAAATTAAGTAATTAGTTAAGTCCTCCCTCCATTTTCTGGTGTATTTTTGGAATTCAACATGCTTTTGAACGCCTTTTCTGCAGAATTCTTCTTTGTCACCCACCCTCTTAAACTATTGTACTGCATATTATGTAAAAGTTGTGAAAAATTAACCTAGTGTTATCCCCTTAACATGCTGTTTTTCTCCATGTCACCCACCCATGTACACGCTCCCTTTAATTGTTGTACCACTAACACCACATTGATGTAAACCATATATATCTTAATTAAATCGATATTCTCCACATCTATGGGGTAGTTTTTCTTAAATTATACCGTCCTATTGGTCGGTGACATTTATGAAACGTGTTGTTGTTGTTGTCTTCAGTCCTGACACTGGTTTGATGCAGCTCTCCATGCTACTCTATACTGTGCTAGCTTCTTCATCTCCCAGTACCTGCTGCAGGCTACATCCTTATGTATCTGTTTAGTGTATTCATCTCTTGGTCCCCCTCTACGATTTCTACCTCCACGCTGCCCTCCAATTCAAAATCGGTGATCCCTTGATGAGTCAGAACACATTGTATCAACCGATCCCTTCATCTAGTCAAGTAGTGCCACAAAATCCACTGCTTCCTAATTCTATTCAATACCTCCTCATTAATTATGTGATCTACCCATCTAATCTTCAGCATTCTTCCGTAGCACCTCATTTCGAAAGCTTCTATTCTCTTCTTGTCCAGACTATTTATCGTCCATGTTTCACTTCCATACATGGCTACACTCCATACAAATACTTTCAGAAACAACTTCCTAACTCTTCAATCAATACCCAGTGTTAACAAATTTCTCTTCCTCAGCAACGTTTTCCTTCCCATTGCTAGTCTACATTTTATATCCACTCTACTTCGGCCATCATAAATTATTTTGCTCCCCAAATAGCAAAACTCCTTTACTACTTTAAGTGTCTCATTTCCTAATCTAATTCCCTCAGTATCACACGACTTAATTCGACTACATTCCATTATCCTTGTTTTGCTTTTGTTGATGTTCATCTTAAACCCTCCTTTCAAGACACTGACCATTCCGTTCAACTGCTCTTCCAAGTCCTTTGTTATTTCTGACAGAATTACAATGTCATCGGCGAACTTCAAAGTTTTTATTTCTTCTCCATGGATTTTAAAACCTACTCCAGACTTTTCTTTTGTTTCCTTTACTGCTTGCTCAATATACATATTGAATAGCATCGGGGAGAGGCTACAACCCTGTCTCACTCCCTTCCCAACCACTGCTTCCCTTTCATGTCCCTCGACTCTTATAACTGCCATTTGGTTTCTGTACAAATTGTAAATAGCCTTTCGCTCCCTGTATTTTACCCCTGCCACCTTTAGAATTTGAAAGAGAGTATTCCAATCAACATTGTGAAAAGCTTTCTCTACGTCTACAAATTCTAGAAAAGTAGGTTTGCCTTTCCTTAACCTTTTTTCTAAGATAAGTTGTAGGGTCAGTATTGCCTCACGTGTTCCACCATTTCTGCGGAATGTTAACTGATCTTCCTCGAGGTCGGCTTCTACCAGTTTCTCCATTTGTGTCGAAAAGTTAGTATTTTGCAGCTGTGACTTATTAAACTGATAGTGTGGCATTTTTCACATCTGTCAACACCTGCTTTTTTGGGATTGGAATTATTATATTCTTCTTGAAGGCTGAGGGAATTTCGCCTGTCTCATACACCTTGCTCACCAGATGGTTGAGATTTGTCAGGCCTGTCTCTCGCAAGGCTGTCAGTAGTTCTAATGGAATGTTGTCTACTCCCAGGGCCTTGTTTCGATTTAGGTCTTTCACTGCTCTGTCAAAGTCTTCATGCAGTAAGAGGCGACTTAAAGGAGTTTCAACCATTTCGGCTTTCAATATGGTGGTCCCCACTGGGGTTTTCACCTCCATTTTTCATAATTCTACAGAAGTACGAGCCTTTTGGTTAAGGACGCCTTATGTGGTGTATCACCGGTCCTCAGTGCAGAAAGACTGGGCACTCTTCATCGTAACAGCGTCGTAATTGCACCCACTTTTCATTAATTTGGGGCCTAAACACCTGATGGGTTTGCACAAGTTACACCATAGTGCGTCCCCATCTGCACCTACGATCATGATGGACTTTCCATGACACCCGCAATCCAGCGCGGTAGCCAGCCTGTTGTGGTGGGGTAGTCATGTACCCTCTAGGTTGTAGCCCCCTGACAACTTAGGGATCATACTGCTGATACCTGAGCTGCATTCTCCCCACGTAAGCCAAGGAGTAGATTCCTGTCTACCTGGGGCATCAGGACTCCCGGCAATGGTCAACTGGCCAGGTGCCCCTTGCTGAGGCTGGGTGGCGCCCATGGGGAGTGTCCTTGGTCGGTGTGGGTGGTATCAGGGAGGGCGTTTCATAGATGAAATGTCAACATGCATCAAGTTGCTCTGCAGCCACGTCTTCTAAGTAGAAAAGTTCTGTCTCTGTGTCTGGTTCTGGTACTTCTGCCTCTCCCCCTTGGTCACTTCCTGGGAGGAAGGACAGGCCTGCCGACTTGGGGCGAAATACTTCCCTCGCTATGTAGTCTGTTCTCGGACTGATGGGGGGACGTTCGCCACCTACAAGCCCATGTTCTTTGCACAGCATATCGAGGATATCTTCGGAGAAATCGAGGCTCTTAGTAAAATGCGTTCAGGGTCCATTGTCATAAAGACCACCTCCGCCACACAGTCGGCGGCGCTCCAAGCATGCGAGAGACTAGGGGACATCACAGTGTCTATTGTCCCACATATGGCCCTCAATAGGACGCAGGGGATTATTTTCCATCGGGACCTCCTGCTGCAATCTGATGAGGAGTTCAGGGCCAATCTGCAGCGCCATGGCGTGTATTTCGTCTGGCGAGTCCAGCGCGGCCCCAAAGATCGTCACGTCGACACTGGGGCCTTTATCCTTGTCTCTGAGGGGGATGTTCTCCTGGAGAAGGTAAAGGTGATGTGCTACCGGTGCCACGTGCTACCTGACGTCCTGCCTCCTATGCGATGCTCTCGATGTTGGCTCTTCGGGCACATGTCGTCATGATGTGAGGCTGAGCTCCTTTGTGAGGGACATACATGCACCCGGCCACCTCTGTGTGTCAATTGTCCTGGCCTCCAATCGCTTAGATCTTTAGACTGCCTCACATATCAGAAGAAGAAGTATATATAAGAATTGAAAAGCTTGGACCACCTGCCCTATTCTGAGGCCCAGGAGAAATGTAACCGCCTCCATCCCGTTGACAACGTCGTTTGCTTCAGTCGTGTCCACTCGTTCTGCAGTATCCTCACCCCTGTCCTGTCCCCCCTCCACCTCCTCACCCATCTGGGGTCTATGCCTTCACATCCAAAATCCCTCCCTTCCAAATCCTCCTCCCTCGTGGCCCCTGCTCCCTCTGCCCTTCTTCCTCCTCCTCCTCCTCCTCCTCCGCTGTCTGAGAAGCGATCCTCTTCTCAGGCATCCATTGGGGAAACGTTACAGACCCCAACTTCCGAGGTCCGGCGTTCAAAAAAGGACCCCAAGCATGACGACATTCTTCAGGTCTAGCCCCCACAGCCCACCACCCCTGTGACTCATTGTTCTTCCAAGAAGGTCTCAAGGAAGAATTCTGTATCCCCCTCTCCACCCCAGCGCGTTTCGTCTGATGCTCCATCTGACAGTCGGTGCTCCCAGCCGTCCTCAGTTTTGCCAGGATACTCTGCTGCCAGGTGCTCAGCTGTCTTGTCGTCGGCGGACGATGCTGCCCCTCCTGCGCAACCCAGGAATGTGGCTGCAGTTGCCAACAACTCAATGGAACAGGATCCACCTCCCGACAGTTGTAGCGATGTTCCGTCGAAACCTGGCCCTTCGCAGCCATCAAGGTGACCAGCTCTTCACCCGTTTCGTTACCCCTTTCATAATTCGCGATGGCTCTGTTACATTGGAACATAAGAGGTATTCGATCTAATCGGGAGGAATTACAACTGCTCTCTGTCTGCTCTGTCCGATCGTCATTGGTCTCCAGGAAACGAGTGTACGCCCAACTGACTGTTTTGTTTTTGCCCACTACACTTCCGAGCGATCTGACCTAACCCCTGTGGACAGTATTCCAGCTGTTGGTGGGGTCATATTGCTCGTTTGGGATGATGTCTATTACCATCCCATCCCATTGACCACCCCACTCCAAGCAATAGCTGTCCGTATTATTATTTCTGCCTTTACTTTTTCTGTTTGTACTGTCTACACTCCATCGTCATCTGCAGTTAGTCGGGCTGACATGATGCACCTCATTGCTCAGCTTCCTCTGCCGTTTTGTTGTTTGGCGACTTCAATGCCCATCATCCCCTTTAGGGTTCTCCCACATCTGTCAGAGAGGCTCTCTCTTGGTGGATGTTTTCAACCATCTCAATCTTGTCTGCCTCAATACTGGCGCCCCAACTTTCCTCTCGGACTCTATTCATACCTACTCCCACTTGGACCTCTCGAACTGTTCTACCACTCTTGCCCGTCAGTTTGAGTGGTATGTTCTTTCTGAAACCAATTCGAGCGACCATTTCTCCTGTGTCGTTCTCCTCCTGCACCACACCCTATCCCCACGTCCCACAAGCTGGAACATACCGAAAGCAGACTGGGGACTTTACTCCTCCCTGGCGACCTTTCCGGACCAAGATTTTCTCAGCTGTGACAGTCAGGTCGAATACCTCACGGCTGTTATCATCAATGCGGCCGAATGTTCCATTCCTCGTACTACCTCTTCTTCACGTCGTGTTTCAATGCCCTGGTGGAATGAGGTTTGCAGAGACGCTATCCGTGCTTGACGACGTGCTTTATGCACCTTTCGTCGCAATCCTACGCTGGCTAATTGTATTAATTACAAACGACTCCGAGCGCAATGTCGTTGAGTCATCAAAGACTGCAAAAAAGCTTGTTGGGCCTTTTTCACAAGCTCCTTCAACAGTTTTACTCCCTCTTGTGTCGTCTGGGGTGGCCTGCGGCGGCTGTCGGGCATGGCACACTCCTCGATACCTGGCCTGACTTCCAGTAATGAGGTACTTATGGACCCTGTGGAAGTCTCCAACGCCTTCGGTCGCTTTTTCGCGGAGGTTTCAAGCTCTACCATTTACCACCCTGCCTTCCTTCCTTCCAAGAAAAGAGGCAGAAGAGGCTCGGCGACCTTCCTTCCACTCGCTGAATCTGGAAGATTATAATGCCCCCTTTACCATGTGGGAACTTGTACGTGCACTTGCACTGTCCCAGTCCTCTGCTCTGGGGCCAGATGCCATCCACGTTCAGATGCTGACACACCTTTCTCTGGCAGGCAAATGCTTTCTTCTTCATACCTATAATCGCAGCTGGACCAAAGGTCAGGTCCCCATGCATTGGTGTGACGCCGTCGTTGCTCCCATACCCAAACCCGGGAAGGATAGACATCTTCCTTCTAGTTACCGCCCCATTTCTCTTACAAGCTGCGTCTGTAAGGTGATGGAGCGCATGGCTAACGCTCAGTGGGTTTGGATTCTTGAATCTCGACGGCTACTTACCTTTCAATGCGGCTTTGGTCGACGCCGCTCCGCTGTTGACCACCTTGTGACCTTGTCGATGTTCATCATGAACAACTTTTTGCGAAATCGCCAAATGGTAGCTGTGTTCTTCGATTTGGAGAAGGCTTACAATACCTGTTGGAGAGGAGGTATCCTCCACACTATGCACAGGTGGGACCTACGTGGTCGCCTCACCCATTTTATTGATTCATTTTTAACATATGGAATGTTTAGGGTTTGTGTGGGTTCTGTATTGTCCTACGTCTTCCTCCAGGAGAACGGAGTGCCTCAGGGCTCCAATTTGAGCGTAGTCCTTTTTGCCATAGCGATCAATCCAATTATGGATTGCATTCCACCTAACGTCTCCGGATCTCTTTTCGTCGATGAATTCGCGATCTACTGCAGTGGCCAGAGAACATGCCTCCTGGAGCACTGCCTTCAGCGTTGTCTCGACAGCCTATACTCTTAGAGTGCGGCTAATGGCTTCCGGTTCTCTGAAGAGAAGACTTTTGGTGATATAAAGCATTCCTCCCACCATCCTTACATCTCGGTCCCGTTGTTCTCCCATTCGTGGAGACAACGAAGATTTTAGGGCTCACACTGGACAGGACACTTTATTGGTCTCCGCATGTCTCTTATTTGGATGGCCGTTGTACACGTTCCCTTAATGTCCTCCATGTTCTTAGTGGTTCATCTTGGGGAGCGGATCGCACTCTCCTGGTTTGCTTATATTGGTCCATAGTCCGATCAAAGCTGGATTATGGAAGCCTCGTTTACTCGTCTGCTCGGCCATCCCTCTTACGTCGTCTCAACTCCATCCATCATTGGGGGTTACCTCTTGCGACCGGAGCATTTTATACTAGTCCCGTCTAGAGTCTTTATGTTGAAGCTGACAAATTACCATTGACCTACCGGCGCGATGTACTGCTTTGTCGGTATGCCTGCTTGCTCTTGTCAATGCCCACTTCTTATCAGTCCTTCTTCGACGATTCTCTCGACGGTCAGTATGGGTTATCTGTGTCTGCCCTGCTGCCCACTGAAGTCCGCTTTCGTCGCCTGCTTCGACAACTGGATTTTGCCCTCCCTACCACCTTCAGAAAGGTTGAGAGCCCGACACCACCTTGGCTCCAGGCTCCGGTTCACATTCATCTTGACCTCAACTCACTCCCGAAGGAGGGTACTCCGGATGCAGTCTATTGCTCACGATTTGTCGAAATTCGTGCGCGACTCTCCAGTAACACCTTTATTTACGCTGATGGCTCCAAAACTGACGATGGTGTTGGGTGTGCCTTTGTCCACAGGGACGTCACCTTTAAATACCGGCTCCCCGACCCGTGTTACAGCTTTACAGCCGAGCTTTTGCTCTCTCTCAGGCCGTTCAGTATGTCCGCCACCACCGCCATTCACTGCATGTACTCTGCTCTGATTCACTCAGTGCTCTTCAGAGCCTTGGAGCTCCATATCCGGTCCATCCCTTGGTGCAACGAATCCAGCAATCCCTCTGTTCTTTTGCTGATGATGGCTCTCCTGTTAGCTTCATGTGGGTTCCAGGCCAAACAGGAGTGCCTGGGAATGAGGCTGCTGATGCTGCGGCCAAGACTGCAGTCCTCCTCCCTCGACCGGCCTCCCTTTGTGTCCCATTGTCTGATATTAGTGGGGTTGTTTGTAAGAGGTTTGTGTCATTATTGTGGGATACTTGGTCGTCACTTCCAGAATCTAAGCTCTGGGCCATGAAACCATTCCCAACAGCTTGGACAACCTCCTCCCGACCCTCTCGGCGAGATGAGGATTTTTGGCCAGTTTGCGGATTGGGCATTGCCAGTTTAGCCACCACTACCTGCTATCTGGTGACCACACCCCACAGTGCCCTTGTGGTCATCCATTTGTGCGCCATGTTTTATTGTCGTGTTCCCATTTTAATCAATCTCCTGTTGTCCTGTCTCTGCCATTTTAGCTGATGACGCTCGAGCAGCTGCTCGTATTTTTCGTTTTCTTACTTTCACGGAATTGTCCAAAGACATCTAACTCTTTTAATTATTTTATCTTCATCTTTGTAAGAACTTTCTGGTGTCCCCCCCCCCTTGAGTTTTACCAGATTATATGTGCACTTACATTTGTGACTGGGTGCTAATGACCTTAGTAGTTGAGCGCCATAACCACCCTCCCCCGTCCAAAAAAAAGTTCTGCTTTCCCTTCTTTGTTTAGAATAGGGTTTCCATCTGAGCTCTTGATAATCATAAAAGTGGTTCTCTTTTCTCCAAAGGTCTCTTTAATTTTCCTGTAGGCAGTATCTGTCTTACCCCTCATGAGATAAGCCTCTACATTGTCACATTTGTCCTCTAGCAATCCCTGCTTAGCCATTTTGCACTTCTTGTCTATCTAATTTTTGAGATGTTTGTATTCCTTTTTGCCTGCTTCACTTACTGCATTTTTGTATTTTCTCCTTTCATCAATTAAATTCAGTATCACTTCTGTTACCCAAGGATTTCTACTAGCCCTCGCCCTTTTACCTACTTGGCCCTCTGCTGCCGTCACTATTTCATCCCTCAAAGCTACCCATTCTTCTTATAGTGTACTTCTTTCCCCCATTCCTGTCAATTGTTCCCTTATGCTCTCCCTGAAACTCAGTACAACCTCTGATTCTATCAGTTTATCCAGATTCCATCTCCTTAAATTTCCACTTTTTTGCAGTTTCCTCAGTTTTAATCTACAGTTTATAATCAATAGATTGTGTTTAGAGTCCACATCTGCCCCCGGAAATATCTTACAATTTAAAACCTGGTTCCTAAATCTCTGTCTTACCATTATATAATCTATCTGAAAGCTTTTAGTATCTCCAAGATTCTTCCATGTATACAACCTTCTTTCATGATTCTTGAACCAAGTCTTAGCTATGATTAAGTTATGCTCTGTGCAAAATTCTACCAGGCGGCTTCCTCTTTCATTTCTCTCCCCCAATCCATATTCACCTACTACGTTTCCTTCTCTTCCTTTTCCTATTGTCGAATTCCAGTCACCCATGACTATAAAATTTTCGTCTCCCTTCACGACCTGAATCATTTCTTATATCTCATCATACATTTCATCAATTTCTTAATCAACTGCAGAGCTAGTTGGCATATAAACTTGCACTACTGTAGCAGGCATGGGCTTCGTGTCTATCTTGGCCACAATAATGCGTTCACTATGCTGTTTGTAGTAGCTTACACGCACTCCTATTTTTTATTCATTATTATACCTACTTCTGCATTACCCCTATTTGATTTTGTATTTATAACTCTGTATTCACCTGAACAAAAAGTCTTGTTCCTCCTGGCACCGAACTTCTCTAATTCCCACTATATCTAACTTTAACCTATCCATTTCCCTTTTTAAATTTTCTAACCTACCTGCCTGCTTAAGGGATCTGACATTCCATACTCCGTCCCGTAGAACACCAGTTTTCTTTCACCTGATAACGACGTCCTCCTGAGTAGTACCCTCCTATAGACACGAATGGGGGACTATTTTACCTCCGAAATATTTTACCCAAGAGGGCACCATCATCATTTAATTATATGGTAAAGCTGCATTCCCTCGGGAAAAATGACGGCTGTAGTTTCCCCTTTCTTTCAGCCGTTCGGAGTACCAGCAGAGCAAGGCTGTTTTGGTTAGTGTTACAAGGCCAGATCAGTCAATCATCCCGACTGTTGCCCCTGCAACTACTGAAAAGGCTGCTGCCCCCTTCAGGAACCACACATTTGTCTGGCCTCTCAACAGATACCCCTCCATTGTGGTTCACCTAAGGAACGGGTATCTGTGTTGTTGAGGCACGAAAGCCTCCCCTACCAATGGCAAGACCCATGGTTCATGGGGCGATGAAACATAGGTTAAACAAAATATCGCTAATAGAAAACACATCCCACCACCTGATGCCCATCATCGATGCTGCCTACTATACAACACACCCCCCACCCCCCTTTAGGAGTTTGGGTGCACCAGTAGCCCCAGCAAAGTGAGTGATGACCCGACTATCTGCTTATGTGCCACACACATGTGTCCCTCTGGGTCCCACAAGAATGAGACAGCTGCGTACCTTTCATATAGGTATGAAAAGAGGTTGCTATACTTTCAATTACCTAATTTCCACTCCTTTTCAAGGTCACCTATGTGAATGTATTTCGGATGGGTCAGGTGGGTAAATGGGTGGCCTTGAAAAGTAGTTGACACTAGGTATTTGAAGGTATAGCAACCCCCTTTTCATACTTACATGGAAAGGATGCAACCGCTTGATATAGGTATCAAAGGGGCCACTGTACTCTCAACAACCTAGTTTCAATTACTTAAGAAGGTCATCTGACTACCCACTTTTCAAAACTGAAGTGCATGCCAATCGATCATTGTATATAGGATATGCTTAGTACTTTTAGTAGATTATCGAATAGGACAAGCAAATATTCTAGTACCAAATCTTTATTATCTTTCCCACATACATTTACATACAGAAAAGAATTCTTTCTTTATTTTTGATAGGTGTACCTTTAATAATATCCAATTTAATTTTTAACTTATAATTTAAATCCACATTTCAATCCTCTATTTCTTTCTTCAGTTAGTAAATTGACAAATTCAGAGAAGGTATGTTTTTTAATTCCAGTATACATCTAATTTTTTTCCTGTGAACTACCTCTTTTATGGCTTTAACAATTAGTTCTGTTCCTTCTGACAGTTTTTCTAGGTGAGGTCATTCGGAGACTTTAATTTTTCCTCTTATTTCCTGCATGACATTGTTGTAATAACACGAGACACCCTCCTGGGTGTAAGCTGCAAGTTTTACTGCTGCACATTCTTCCGGTATTTCGGTACAGAAGTTTACGTTTGCAACTTTTGCCAACGGATTGCCATTATAGGTTGCTATTCAGTTGGATTTAAGCTCTGCAAATGACTGTTCTGTTGCTAAGTGTGTGACATGAGCCCACCACATTTCGATATAATGTATCCATCCTTTCCAAGCAGCTCGAAGGAGGAATGGAGTTTGATAAGAAGATTTTTCGCGTGTCATTTAACATAGCAAAACATGCTCCAGTCAGTCGCTTTCGGCCAGTGTTCCAACATATGTCTACTTACCACTACTCTTTGCAGTAAACGCTAGTATCTTGTAGTTCCCAGTTGTAGCTAGATTTTGCCATACATTGTGTTTAAAGCCATACGTAAACCTGGGCTGCACATCCACTATAGCCCGTTCATTTTCAATTTGCAGCTTATTTCTTCGTTTGTAGCAGTTGCCTTCTCTGTATACTCTACTTTTCTTTTCTTTACTTCGGTATCTTCCATTTCCAGTTTCCTTTTCCGCGCACATAACACCTTAACTGTACTTAAAGGAGTAATTTCTTTAGCAGAAAGTGGTTTAAGTTTGTCTGATACATTTACTCATTTTTCTTGAACTTGTGGAATAACGTTGCTCGAGACAACCAGTCCCAATTCCGCACTATCTAGGTATATCGGACGGTATTGTTGGAGAGATGTGTCTACATTAAGAAAAAAATTTCTCCTGCTCTAACATAACACTTCTGTAAAATAGTTATATTGTCTTTATTAGAGTCAGAGTTAAGAACCTCCACATAATATATAGGTAGATAATAAAAACGGTATGCAGACCGAACATAGTTGATAAGCTTTTCTCTGTCTGCAGTATCTGAAGGACTTATTTATACACCTGTTAATTTTCAGGTATCATTATTATCCTAGTACAAAAACTTCAGAACGTTATTCTGTACGTTATCCGTTAACTGATGCCACATGGAAGCATGTGGCACAGAGTAAAGTGAATCACATTGTAAATATTGTTTATTGGTGTCTAATACACGTAAACACTCGTGCAGAGGATAGAATACACCATCCATTCTGTAGTTGTATATTGTAGCCTCCAATCTGGTAATGTGATGCTGTTTAGCCAAGGAAGGCCTAAAAGATTCTCGTAATCGCATGTCTGGACACTTTATAAAATCTATAATGTTTTTGCCAATATCTTTGTTCACTCCTGGTCTTGTGATCTGACATATAAATTTATTATATATCTTTACTCTACAGTTCGAGCTTAACCACGTTAGACAGTTCATTCCAGCTGTCTTACCGTTGTCCACAATCAAATTGCTGTTTCCCTGACGATCTCCCTCCATGCAAAAGTCCTGTGTTGATATTAAGTTGTCACACATCTTCATTTTGTCAAAAATTCCGACGAAGTCTTGTGTTATGTCCAAATCCAAAAGGTCATAGTCGTCTACACGTAGCTGTTGTAATATTCCAGGGAGCTCCTCCATTAGAACATCCACTTATCGTCAGATAATTCCACTTTATGTGGTACAACTACAAGATTTTTATATTTCTTCGAAATAGTTTCCGTTGCTTCCTTGCCGATTCTTGCTTTAGCATCGTCGTTCCCGTGTAGGAGAAAAGGCAGCTTCGCCCTGACACCATGTCTTGCAGTGACGAAATTGGAGAATTTACTACGTAGGTAATAGTTAATTCAGCCACACATCTCCTTCTTTAACATTATAGACCGACGTCTTTCTAAGTGATCTCGACAGTCCACTTGCTCACAGAATTTTATCGCCATAATACTATCGCAAAACGGTTTTGTAATAGGTGTGAGCACTTTTACATTCTTCTCGCTAAGTAGTTCGTATTTTCCGTCTAATTTATGTTGCCAATGTTAGTAGCCAGATTATGCAGGTACTTCTGTAATAACCACAGACCGGAGCGTTCGTCCGTTGGTTTTGCCTTCCTCCCCAATAGCTGAGGGATCTTTAGCACTTTCAACTACCGCGGAAGACTGATCAGCTGCGGCTGTCAAGCTTTCTTTTATACTCTAAATATCCTAGATGATTGCACTTCCGGTCACGTGACGTCCGGTCACACACACCGCTTAACTCCTATCCCAATTGCACTGCTTTGCATGCAAAGTGTTCGTGGCAGGGAGGGACACTGTCCCTTTTAAATATCACCCTATCCTAAACCACATAATCTCGCAATCATGGTTGGGTATAGCGCTATGCTATTATGGCTATCGATTGCACTGTACCACCACTCCAGAAACCGTGTCCGGGTACAGCGCTGGATGCAATCGAGTACAGTGCTATACTATGCCTCCCGATCAGTGCATTTGCGCTAGGTGTTGGCAGCTTTACTACATTTACAAGAAATTTTAGAGCGCGGGACGAGAGGTTATGTCATGATCGCACGGGTAGAACTGACATAAAGAATCGATATAATTGCGGAAAATACGTACAAATTGAAAGAAAATACACCGAAATGCGGGGAAATTGAGGAAGTACTTGTGTGTCTTGTGGTTGATGCAGAACAGTTTGTACATGGGAACAAGTATGCGACAGCAAGAGGAATACGAGAAAAAGTCGACATGGAAGGGAAGGGAACCAGGGAAACAGTCACATTTTTTCCGTCAAGGCCGCATTCTACTGCATGCCTATTGATGTAACAGTGATACACGCGAGTAGACTACCGTATGTGACGCTTTTAGGGAAGATGGAGAGCCATCTGCCCCTAAACTTATTTGTATATGCGTTAAAGAATGACATAGATTGGATGTAGTGGTCGGTTGAGATGCAGTCGTAATGAGGTACGATTTAATGGTGGACTGATGATGCATTAGAGAGAGAGAGAGAAAGAGAGAGAGAGAGAGAGAGAGAGAGAGAGACAGAGAGAGAGGGAGAAGTTGCTGCAGGTCAATTTTTCCGCTGTTCAGTCGCTTGACATAGCCTGCGTTCGACTCGTATGCAACCGCATGTTCTGTGTGGGTCTTAGAGCAGTGTCTACTTGCTATCGTTAATAGTAAACCTCTCGGTCACCAGAGGAATTCTATGTAATGTGTGATGAAACGTGACAGATTCCTCTAAACATACAATGGTTTGTGCTAAGCACTCCATTCCCCTGTTGCATCTTGAGTGTAACGTCGATACTTCAGTTTCATAAATAAGTTAGCGGTAGGAGTTGTGAGACACTGCAATCACTACGTATACATCTGCTGGACATATGTGCTGTTTATAGAGTTATTGGTGGCATGTCTTGTAATTTCACATGTCGGACGCTGCTTCAATGCGTTTATCTGTTTCCTGGTAAGAGGTATTCTCCATTACTAATGATCATTTTATATAGGCCTGATATGGGCATAGTATAATTTCTGCACCGTGATCGGATGTGAACAGTGGACGCTATACATTTCTGGAAAGCTATATCGTGCATGTGCCACACAGAGCCACTGTTTTAGGGAAGTAGTTTTTTGTTTTACAATTTGTTACTATTGTTTATCGTAGAGAAACCTGCAAAAAGGATGTATTTCATGAGCTGGAAATATATTTCTTACATTGGAATATTAACAGCGCTGCATTTCACATGACTGATATGTCGGAAAGTCAAGCGATCTATCATTATAGCCTCCTTTAAATGCAGAACTGTGTAGCATAAGAAGTGCGTGTGTTTATGTTGTCTCTTACCAATACCCTCTTGGTACTGATCCCAGACACTAAAACAATACTTTAAAGTTGATAGCATAGTTGATTTACGTAAAATGCTTCGAACTCCATCCGACTGGAGCCCCATCATGCATAGAAATCATCTGTATCTTGTTCTTCTTAACCATCTGCTGTTACATCACAATATTTTCAAATCTGTTACTATAAATCGATAAGGAGTGCTAACCTCCCCGAAATAAGTGCATCTGGAGAAATCTTGTGCAGTTGTGTCGATGAGGACTTGGCATGCTCAATTCATTCACGAGACGCGGAATATAGCGGTCTACTTCTGGTCAGCTGCAGACCAAATCGGTAATGGTACTACAGTGCTGTCTGGTATAATTTGATGATGTATATGTTCGAGAATGAACAATAAATGGATGTACTGCACAGTCACCTATCTATATTCGCAATCGTACTTGCAAGGTAGAAAATGGGCTGTTTAGCTATGATACTGAAATTGGGAAACAAGCTGTCGCATCATTGGTCAGTGTTGAAATTTCTGTAAAATTGCTAAAATTGTTTACACTATCAACTGTGATCCTTATTATTACAATATATCGATGGTGCCTTTTCCGTCCAATTCATTCACTGGTATGCTGTTGGTTACCACATAATGATTGCTTGACATCGCTTGTTTGAGTTGGAGAAAGGGTCTTGTGTGGAGAAGCAACACCTTCTGAGGATGGCTAACACCGAAACAGTGATCGTGTACATGACTGCAATATGAGGAATCACTCGAAATGGAACGCAGGGCCATCAGCTATTCCGTCAGTGTGACAGATGAGTTTAAATCTAGAGGTCGTCAATCACCTTTCTAAAGCAGTTTGGAAACTCTCCACAGTACCGCCAAACTCTTCCAGTTTCCTTATGTTACAACTGTCTTTTATTTAAAACCATCCGGTGTGTGTGGTGTGTGATGGTAGCAGCAGTAACAACATGACTTACAACATGCGAAGTCTAGTTTTCTGTGAGAAGCAATGGATCAGAACGCGTTACTGTCAGTTTAGAACCTGACACAATCCTCGAAGTTATGCACGAATAAACAAAATTTATGGCATTGTACAAAGCGTGTTACAGCAGAAAAAAACAATGTTTCAAACAATGACACAGGGTCACAGCGAGGGCCTCTTCGCTTATAGTGTAGTTTGTGGGATATGGTCGTCCTCATACAGTACAGGCGATGCAACTTTACACTCTTCCGTGAAATGGATCAATAGCTGTGTATTTAATAGGATCGTCACATGTGATATATGCCAGCATGTAGACAGTATTTTTTTATATAAATGGGAGGAGAGAGATGAGGTAAAAATCTTATCGGATGAAGTGAGTGGGTCTTTTATAGTTCTTAATTTTAGTCTGTTGGATTGTACAGAGGAAGGAAGATAGAATATTAGAGTCATAAACGCGAATGGGCCCTGAGGGGTGCAGATCTACTTCAGACAGCGGTACTTGTATGTAGTTTGGGGATGCACTGAAATGCAGTAGCAAAATCCTCGTCCCCAGTTCCCATACTGTCTTTTATACTATCTTGTGTTACAGGAGCAGGCTTCGTTTCGTGCCGACCTTACACATCGTAAAATGTTGACGGAGCTATGACAACATGTTCCCAATTCACACACAGTCTTGTCGCACTATCACAGGCGCAGAGGGTAGTATATGCAGCTCGCTCAGACTTCTGGTCAATTCCTACTTACCCTAAATTGGAACGATCACATGTGCAAAGCTGCATAAATGGCAGGAGTTGTATGAGGCATAGGGACTACCTAAAATTTTACTATAGCAGACAGGTTCGAAACAGGTGACTCATTTCATGGTATGACAGTGCCAGAAATATTATTCATTAGTGGTTGTAATCATTAAAGGTCGTCTCCATCGGATACCACGCAGGTATATGTTTGAATGAAAATACTTGATTGCAAATCATAGACATCTTTTGCACTGGAAAGTGTAACACTAGAGATCTGAAAAGCCTGTGTACATTGCGTATGGCCTCAATCAGCACACCATCTACTGTTTGTCATCCTTGTCAATAAACCTTCGCCTATAACCCAGTGGATATATCGCAGAACCTCTGTTATGTGTCGAGACAGAATACATTACAAATACTGGAGAAGTATCTAGTGGCGGCTTGAGGGGATCGGAAATGGCCGTTTCATACCATGTTCCTTAGCCGAATCGCTTTCTAAGTTCAGTGATTTTATCACGAGGTTGCATCGTCGGCTACGTGTAACCACATTGTTGGTCCGATTATATACACTCCAGCGACGACCTCTATATTTAGTGTCGCAGTATTGGCCTGAAAAAACCACTTCATTCGGAGGTAATGCCATACCTCGATTCATAAAGCCAGTGTAGCTATTAACAGGGATACTTATGTGCACATGTAGAACAAAGATCGGTTGTGATAGTACTACAGTCGTTGTGATCGTGTTTTTTTAACATATGGTATGTAATGCGGTTACGCCTCTCTTTCTAAGACACAGTGCTACCACTCCCAAGACAAACTTATCAGACATGTCCACCCTTCGATGATTTTTGGTTATTGTTATTTCGTATCACCCGCAATCAGTTGTTGACAAGTATTTATACTAAGTAGCAGTGAAAGCGTCATAGGTTCCCCTTGAGTTTCAGGCTTATAAAGTATGTGCGTGTGTTCCGACAAGTGCAAATAAAGTGACTATGTGCTGTCGTAAGGAAGGTATGGATTTGACGTGGAATACTGTGACAGCAAATGGGAGAGTACGACAAGTCATAAGAATGGTACAGATATTTTTATTTCCAGAGCCACAGCCGTCAGCAGGGTATCTTTCCGATACTTCACTCACTGTCGAATGTCATGCAATTGAGGCCATGATCGTACTATTTAACTCTAAGTACAGTCATAAAATATATATGTGACCAGTTTCCTAGAATGATTGTCTGGCTGGATGTGCATGTCTTACAGCAGCAGTGGCCTGTGGCGGGAATGATTCACGTTTCTAGATAATGGTTGGAGCCATCTGAATGGAGAGAGCTGTTGGGATGCCGGAATGTAGCTGACTTAACCGTTTCGTCCTCTAGACGGCCGAATAGCGAAATACATAGTATGTATTGGACAGTTTTCATAATAGGGTGGAAATCTGAGAAGATTCAATATGGACGCGTGTTTGCACTGGACCATTATTCCTTCCAATGTAAATTGTCCGATTGACTGCTTGTTCACATTTCCCAGCTTTATGTAGTTGAGAGAACATCGATTGTGGTGTGCGCATCTGGCAGGTGAAAGAGAGGTGGAAGACACGTTTGCTGGTTCCTTAGACATGAGAAACACCTTAGTTGACTTTGTAAATTATAGGTATGATTTGGAATCTGTTAATCTACGACATTAGTATTTACGAGTGGAAATTTCAGTTTTCTCTACTTTTTTCGAGTTTTCACGTAAAGGTCTTTACTGATGGGGTAAGTTTATAGTTACTCAGTGGTTTGTAGCATGGTGAACCTCGCTAAAGTTTCGGGTTTCTAGAGAAATAATTTCCCGTCTATATCTCCGGAAATATGTTGCCCAAGCAATACTGCTTTGCAAACGGTGTTACCATGTGCTTAATTTCGAGAAGTATCGGGTGAATGGTATAATATTGTGGCAAACCATGTAAAATTACATGTGTTCTTGTAATCCCAGAGTCTGGAGATAGGTGCAGAAACGAGCCCGCATTTGTACAACAGTTGGGAGAGTGACTTTGGTCCGCTGAGGGCACTCTAGTGACGCGTCAGAATTGGGTGACCGTCGGCTACGATAAAATATCTAGTGCTGTGGGGAGTGTGAATGGTGCTGTCAGTCTTCGCGGTATATGTACGAGAGTATGGCGCTTGATACCTATTTGAATGATGCAAAAGATGTGATTTTGTATGGTGCAGGATACGAATTGTATGTTTACTACATCGACAGAGCACGCAGTGATATATCACTAGGTTGGAGATCGGGTTCACGCTCTTCCTCTATCAAGAAAGTGAGGGTCTTACTCTACTTCACGATCTGAATGCCACTTTTGCAGGGTTCAACTATCAGTGCAATATGGCGATCTGTACAAAGTAGTTTTGCCGCTGAAAGTTTTGTCTGCAGAAAACAATGTTGACGGTGTTTCCACACTGGCAGTTGCAGCAGTTTAATGGGTAAATTCAGTGAAAAACGGGCTGTGGCATTAGGATTGCTAGGAAGAACGCAACCTGTGTTATTCTGGAAAACATTGCAACAGATTTCTATGGCGTGTCCAGAGGCGTGACTTGGCTGTTCTTTACCAGGGACTTCGCTGTTATTTACATAGATGTGTAACGTCCACGTAACATCTCTCTTGGTGCTGGGCTTCCACTGCAGCTATACATCATCGGGCCAGCAACGACGCCTAGGTGTACACCTAATTCGTCAGGAATTTATCAGGTGTCAAGTATGAAAGGGATGCTGCTGCTACATGCTTTTGGGACCCGAATGGACACCTGTGAGTGGTCCAGCAGCTGATGGCTGCATCATCACTTTGCGGGGGCTACTGGTGCACCGAACTCCTGGGGGTGTGTGCGGAGTTGGCAGCGTCGGCATTGGGTGTTGTGTGGAGGGATGTGTTTTTTACTAGTGATCTTTTGTTTTAACTATATTTCATCGATGTCACCGACGGATAGGATGCTATGAATTAAAAAAAAACTACCCCATACATGAGAAGAGTATCGATTTAATTAATTTTCATAATTTTTTTTATATCAATGTGGTGTTAGTGGTCCAAGCATTAAAGGGAGGGCGGGCGTGGGTGGGTCATATGGAGAAGAACAGCAGGTTAAGTGCAGAACACTAGGTTAATTTACATAATTTTATGTAAAACGCAGTACAATAGTTTAAGGGGGTGGGTCACAAAGAAGAATGCCCCAGAAATGGCGTCCAAAATCATGGAAATTCTAAAAGTGTACCAAAAAATGATGGTAGGATGTAACTAATTACTTAATTTGGTATCAAAGACGGTAAAATAGTTTAATAGTGACATGAGAAACCAATGAACAGAACGATAGGTTACGTGCTGACAAAGGGCCAAACAACAGGTTAAGACACCCAGAGTACAGTGTTGAATATTAGGTTATGCAACGTGTTTTCCCCATATAATTACTTCTTATGAGACCTACATCTCTCCAAACAGCAGAGAATGATGAGAAAGGGACGTCCTACCCACAGAGTGAATTTTTTATAAATAAACAATATACTTTTCTATTTCCAGTTGCGAGATCCTTCCTCTATACGAAAGAGCCACCAATTTCCATATAATCTATGCACCACCTTGAAGGCCCTAAATTGTTTAAATGAACAATATTCCACACATTATCTAAATTGTTCGAACAATATTCCATACGTAGCAATCGATTTATGAACAAATTCCTTAGCTAACTAAATTAACTATATTCCATACACTGCCAAAAATAATTAATCCTCTACAGTGTCTAAAGTGTTTTAAAACTATTGCACTCACTGCAACTGAATTCTCTTCAAATGACTGCTCAACTGAGTCTTTTTCCTGTCAATTATTGGGAGTTAGGGTTGGAGGGGAGGGGGTTTACCAGAGAGGGAGAGGTTAACTAATTATCAATTTAATTAAGTAGTCAATGGAATTGATAAGAGTGAGAGGGGTTATTCCAATAACTCAAACTTGAAAGTGTAGCCGGCCGCGGTGGTCTCGCGGTTCTAGGCGCGCAGTCCGGAACCGTGCGACTGCTACGGTCGCAGGTTCGAATCCTGCCTCGGGCATGGGTGTGTGTGATGTCTTTAGGTTAGTTAGGTTTAAGTAGTTCTAAGTTCTAGGGGACTAATGACCACAGCAGTTGAGTCCCATAGTGCTCAGAGCCATTTTTTGAAAGTGTACCTGTAGCAGCGAGGGGGGTGGGGGAGGTTTCTTGAGGGGTGGGGGAGAGGGAGGGGTAATACTAGGTTAAGTGCCTCCCAATCAAAAGGAAGGGTCTTTTTAACAGAACAATATGTTAACTACCTCAAACATCCTGGCAGATTAAAACTGTGTGCCGGACCGAGACTCGAACGGGCAAGTGCTCTCCAACTGAGCTACCCAAGCACGACTCACGCCCCGTCCTCACAGCTTTAATTCCGCCAGTATCTCGTGTCCTACCTTCCAAACTTCACAGAAGCTCTCCTGCGATCCTTGCAGGACTAGCACCCCTGGAAGAAAGGATATTGCGGAGACATGCCTTAGCCACAGCCTGGGGAATGTTTCTAGAATGATATATTCACTCTACAGAATGTTAAGTACCTGTCAATCAAAGGGGAACAATAGGTTAAGTTACTGTAAATCAAAGTAGAAAAATAGGTTTGCCCCTGTGTGCACACCTGCCCCTGATGTAGGCAACCCACACTAACAAAATGCGCTCATTTGAAGTTTGTCCCACTACTCTGAATTTGCAGTAGATTTGAGGGGGGAGCAAAGGTGCAGTTAGTTGATAGATAGTCATCACTTCGAACGTTTTACATTTCAATTGCTGCAGGCTTCCCTTGAGTTCTGACGAGTACAGAGCGTCTTGTTCATCACCTCCATATCCCTCATTGCTAAAGCACTTGGTGACAGTTTCGATGGTGTGGCCGAGCGGTTCTAGGCGCTTCAGTCCGGAACCGCGCAACTGCTCTGGTCGCAGATTCGAATCCTGCCTCAGGCATGGGCGTGAGTGATGTCTTAGGTTAGTTAGGTTTAAGTAGTTCTAAGCTCTACGAGACATGACCTCAGATATTAAGTCCCATAGTGCTCAGAGCTATTTGAATCATTTGAACAGTTTCGATCTTTATTTTCCTCTCTGCCAAGCAACTTTAATTTACTGCATCCAGGACATAATCGGACCGTGCAAATGCACTTTCAGTTTTTTCGCCACTGAGAATAAGAAGCTGCATAAATAACGAACTTTAAGAGTAAATCAACTCCTAGTCATGGATCTTGTGAAAATGGTTGAAGAAGGCAGAAACTGAACCAAATTCAAATTTGATAACTTGTCTTTGGGGTGGCAGGTTGCGTTGCCTGGAAAGAAGGAGGACTTGGCGATTTTCTTTTTGCATTTTGGCACTGAAAGAGCCCAGCAGGTCTCCCCTCAGACCACTCACCGTCCCCTCGTTTTTATTGCTTCACAACTTGACTGGAAGCTTACTGAACTCTGTGCTTTTCAACAACAGTTTTCCGGCTTTACAATCATCAGTGAATTTTCCATTTCACCTAACACGCTTCCATGCTGCAATACAGTGGGTCTCTTCTTGTACTTTTTCACCCAATGCACTTTTAACTGGAATTGCAAGAGATTCTGACGGCAGTGCACGATAAAACAGTCTCGTATCAGCGGCACTGAACATATCTTTCGCGTCGTAATTCACGATTAAATTGGACAGTATTGTCTTCTATTCCGTTGCTACACTTTCCCGCAGATCCTTAGCTTTCCCATACACATTTTCCCACACGATGTTGTATCTAGCGTTGAACCTGTCCAGCCACCTGTGGATGGCTTAAACTTCGTATTCGTAATCTCTTTCGAGATTTTCAGAGCCTTAATCTGAAACACGAGTCCGGATAAAAGTAAGTTTTTGACTGCGTACTTACGAACCATTCCCACACTATTTGGTTAATTTCTTCATTTGTCATTTTCTTTGCCTTTCCTTTCATTTGTCTGTCCCCCTACATACATTCATCCTGTATCTTATCCTTGTTTCTTAAATTTCCATAAATTTGCGTTTTGTCCCATTTGAAACGCAGTATCATTTCCCGCACCTCGATTACCTTAATCTTTTCTTTAAGTGTTTGCGTCGCATATTTTCCGTTCAATGTCATGTCGTCACATAAGGGGCTACAAGATAACTGAAACTGGCACAAAAAAATAGAAGTATATATTTCTTTCGAAAGCTTGACCTTTCCTCGTAAAACTATCCTTTATGGGAACAACGATCATCTCTTTCACATAACAGCATTTTCAGAGCTTCACAACATTTGTGTTAAGAGTTGCGTCTTTGTATGGATATGAGTAGCTAAAGTGTAATACGGTAATACTGTGTAAGTTTCCTTCCGCATTATACAGTGACTCATTAGTTATGTCCGTTTCCGTGTTCGGCCGTTCCACTTTATAAAAAGAGAATGCTTCCGGTCTGCAAAACACTCTACGATAAAAAAAAGAAAACCTCGAGCGAAGGAACGGAATGGGACGGAAATTGGTAGACGTGATGCACATTTACAGACAAACAAATGATCATAATTTCAAAAAAAATTCGATAATTTATTCAAGAGAAATAGCTTCTAAAATTGGAAAACACAGTACTGCATTGGTCAAGTTCTGGTCCTCATGTAAGCAATTATTCGGTTTGGCATTGATTCATAAAGTTGTTGGGTGTCCTCCTGAGGGATATCGTGCCAAAGTCCATCCATCTGTTGCTTCAGTCAAAATCTCCAGATGGCTGGAGAGGCCATTTCTCAGTTCTCAGTTGGGGACAAATCCGGCGACCTTCCTGCCCAAGATAGGGTTTGGCAAGCAGGAAGACAAACAGTAGAAACTATGGGGGCGACTCTATCTTGCTGAAACGTGAGCCCTGTATGAGCGGAAAATCGTCGGCGTATCGCTGTGTTTTAAGAGTGACGCAGATGATAACCAAAGGGATCTTATTACGAAAAGACCGTCACCTATTCGTCGGTTCAAACTATGTCATGCAATATTTCGGCAACGTGCAACGTAAAATACAAACAATAAAAAGCAAGCAGGCTCCCTAAGTCACAAGCAGATATCAAGACGGCCTACTGTATTTGTCGTGTAAAATACAAGCCCGTATTCGGTGGGTATTGTGTTACACGCTACAACCTATGAATGTATGCTGCTTCTAAGCGCTAGAACATTGAATGCCTCGAGAAAGAATGGTTAGTGGTACCATTCGTTGTAATAAAATGACTGGAAACTATTTGATGTTCTGCAAATATAAACACGCTTTCTCTCAGGAGTGAGTTTGTTCGATTTGTTTTCCAACTCGTATATCCCGTCTGCATGCACGTCAACGTTAGCTGCCTCGTCCCGTGCGGCGACGGCCTTAAAACACAGCTGTACGGCGACGACATTTTTACGCTCCGCTTTGTCCACATTCATGCCAAGCCATAGTGAGCTTAAGCTTAAACAAGAGCTTCTGCTGCCTTGTCTTCGTGCTTGCCAAACCCTATCTTGGCCAGCAAGGTCGCCGTATCTCTCCCAAATTGAGAATTTTCTGAGCATTATGAACAGGGCTCTCGATACTGCTCGGGATTTTGGCAATCTAGCCCGTCAGTTGGACAGAATGTGACACGATATGCCACAGGAGGACATCTAACAACACTTTAAATCAATGCCACGCAGAATAACTGCTAGAGGGGGAAAATCGCGTTACTGACTTGCTCATTCGTGAAGCTCTTTGTATTTAACAAATCTTTCAGTTTTTGTGAAATTGTAACCATTTTTTTGTCTATATATGTATGTCATATCTACAAATTTTCATCCAATTTGGACAAATCCTTCGTGCTGCTTCATCGTCTTCCATTTATTTGTTTTTCGTCTTAAAAATTATATTTCTACAGTTTGGCCACATTTCAGAATTACGCAAGTTTCTCTTTGTTCTAGTTTTAATGCATTTATGCCGTTTTAAAGCACTGTTGTAACAGCAGGAGAAGCCAATTCTAATTACAGTCGTTTTCGGGCAATAAGCCGAGAATAGTACGTAGGAAGGAGTTAAAACTGTGGCGCTAGACGCCGGGAGTGGCAGAGGGGTCAGCCGGGGCGAAAGTTCAAACTGTCGGGCAGCTGCGCTTGATAAGAAAGCAAACAGTCACCAAGTCATAAAGATACAAATGAAGGTCTGTGCAAGGACCCGTGATAAGCACTCAATCAAGAGTATCGACAGAAAGCACTTCTGGTTAGAGAGAGAAGTCTGGGAGTGGTCGCGAGACTCTGACGTAGAGTGCTAGTGTGGCCAGCAGTTACTGCAGAGCTTCTGTCAAGCAGTCAAACGGTGAAGCTAGTCACCGTCTCTGTAATAGACTTGGCCAAAAAATGGTTCAAATGGCTCTGAGCACTATGGGACTTAACTTCTGAGGTCACCAGTCCCTAGAACTTAGAACTATTTAAATCTAACTAACCTAAGGACATCACACACATCCATGACCGAGTCAGGATGCGAACCAGTGGACCCCAGCGGTCGTGCGGTTCTAGACTGTAGCGTCTAGACTTGGCCATTCTGCAGGTACAATCACTACGCAGTTAGGGTATTTGTATTTCTTTCTGAATAAACTAGAACTTGTGTAACGTTCGCAATAGTTTAATTCCACCCATTTCCTAGCCTTGTACTTTCACACCAGGGATTTCAACATCTTAACCAGATCAAAGTCTCCCTCTCACTAAGATCATCCGGCTAAATCCCTTTCACGAAGCGTGTCGCTCAATCACTTGCAAAACCCACGGTTTGGTGGCGTCATAAATAAAAGCTTTTAGTGCCAGGTGTGATATGTTTTGTACATTTAGATGACGTAGTATGCTATGGGAGAAACCTGCAGAAGCATAACGAAAAGCTCAGGGAAATATCTGACAGTTTGCGACAGCACAATTTGATGTTGCAACCAGACAAGTGTGAATTCCTGAGGAAGGAGGTAATCTTCCTAGGTCACTGTGTTACTGACAAAGGAATATCACCGGATACGACAAAGGTGGAGAAGGTGAAGTTCTTCCCACAACCGAAAACAACCAAGGAATTAAAAGGGTTTCTCGGATTAATAGATTATTACCGCCGTATCATTGCAATCTTTAGCAATATTGCGAAACCTCTCAACGAGCTCTTAAAGAAAGGAGTGGAGTACAAATAGGGGGAACGACAGTACGATGCGTTCGAGGTGCTGAAGGAGAAATTGGTGAACCCTCCGTTACTTCAGTGCCCTGATTATACGAAACAGTTTATCATCACAACGGACGCGAGAAACGCAGTCTTGGGAGTCGTGTTAACACAAGGAAAGAAGGTTGGCGAAGACTTCCCCTTTGTATATGCATCCAGAGCACTGAACAAAGCTGAACTGAACTATAGTACAACGGAAGAAGAATTAGTGACTATAGTGTATGCGGTAAAACAGTTTAGAACATATGTATATCACCGAAAATTCACTGTGGTGACAGATAATAAGCCACTAACGTGGATATTTACTGTCAAGGATCAGAGTTTGAGACTCCTGAAGTGGAGACTGAAGCTCGAGGAGTATGATTATGAGGTAATATACGAGCCAGGAAAGCTAAATAGTAATGCGGATGCTTTAAGCAGAATAATGCATGAAGGGAACGAAGAGAGAGGTGCGAAGCAGAATATGGAGACAGAGATGATCTCTTCAGCACAAGGCAGTGGGGAACAAAATTCCGTTAAACGTGCGGCAACCGCAAGTGTCGGCTGAAACAGGACAGGAAACGGACAGCGAAGAGGAAAGTAATTCTGAGGAAAAGGAGAATATACTAATAGAGATGTATGATAATCCCTTGGGAGGGCACCAGGGACTGCACAAGACACTCGAAAGAATCAAGGCGTACAAGCAGTGGAGCAGAATGAAGTGTGACATTGAAAATTACATTAGGAAGTGTCCGTCATGTCAAAATAATGAAAACACACAGACGAAAACAAAGACGCCATTAGAAATTACAGACACAGCAGAAACAGTATTTGAAAAATGCCCGATGGATATAGTGGGTACTCTAGATGTATCCAGTACAGGAAAAAGGTACATGTTAACATTTCAGGATGATTTAAGTAAGTTTACCTTAGTCGTTCCAATTGAAAAACAATATGCCGAAATGGTAGCTGAAGCGTTTGTACTAACATACGGAATTCCATCAGTTTTGTTAACGGACTAGGGTTCGAATTTTCTGAGTAACGTTTTTAAAAGTGTGTGTAAATTGATGAGGGTTAAGTATATACATACTACAGCTCACCACCCAGAATCAAATGGTGCACTAGAAAAAAAGTCATGGAATACTTGCACAGTATCTCAGACACTTTGTAACAGGAGATCAAAGGTCTTGGGGGCAAATGGGTACCGTATGCAATTTTTGTATTCAACACTACACCACACAGAAGCACAGGTTACACACCATTCGAGCTATTATATGGAAGAAAGGTCAACATATCACGAGCATTGCAGCAGGAAACGCAATAAATAAGTTACGATTATGAATCTATGTAAATAGACTAAGAGCGAGAATGCAGGAAGCCCACAGAGTGGCTAGACTCGATTATAAGTAGTACGAAAATCAGTAAAGGACAGTATGACATAAAGCAGAATCCAAAAGAATTCAAGGTAGTAGATAAAGTGTTACTGCACAATGAGTCGGTGAGACTTAGTAGAGCTCGAAAATTAGATTCGCAATGTAGTAATAAAAATTAAGAGAAATAAGGAAACAAAAGTACATGCCAATAGTTGAAACAGTTCTTTTAAAATTTCAGGTATGGCACTCAAGTGGAACGTAGTGCAAATCATCATAGTGGTAGCAACATACAAGATCACTGTATCGGGTATGCAACGAACGATTTTAAAGTGACACAATTTTCGAGCTCATCAGGATTGTATTATGATATATTGGACAGGTAGAAATACATAGTACCACAGGGAGAATAGTTACTTATGTGAACCTAGATGCGATAACAGAGAGGTTTCAGAAGGCAGAAAGGTATGGAAAATCAACGGTACACAGGTGCCGAGGGACATTAAAACAACGTATGATTAATCGAGTGTAGGTTACTAGATGAACAAGTAACACATCACGTGGCAAAGATAACAGGTTTACAACAATTAGTACAGCAGCTGACGAAGCATGAAACCAGAAGGAAGAGAGGAGTATTCAACTTCGTTGGGCAGGTGAGTAAAATACCGTTCGGGACAGTGGATGAAGCAGACGCAACATACTATAAAGAAAGAATGGGCGCTATGGAGAGTAACTCAGAAGGGTTGCTGAGGTTAACAAAAGAACAGGTGGCAGTCGTAAGGCCACAATGGCAGCAGTGAACAGAACAATGTATACACAAGAATCAAACGAACATGTTTTAAAGATGGTAATGCAAAAATTAGAGCGTTTCATGAAAGAATACGTGAAAGAACCAGACATGGATTTTAAACGTGTAGCGTCCTTTGCCACAGTGACAGAACAGGTATTACAATTAGAGGCAGTGTTTGGCCAAACGGTATTATAAATGCACAAAGGGGAATACTGCAGCCTCATATAACTAAACCAGCTGAAACTGTAAAGTACTTAAATCTAATACGTGACAAGCTAAATGTTGTAAAGTTTGCTGTTCCTCTACCTGAATCCTCAGGTTATCTATTACTAAGAATAATTGATTTAGATGTTTTCATCTCGGGCAGCATATTAGTGTATGTAATTAACGTTCCCTTGATACATAACAATAATTTTAACCTGTACAGAGTGCTTCCATTACCTAAAGAGATCCCAGAGATGAAAGGGAGATACGTGTATAAACAGTCAGAAAAAGAATTCTTACTAATAGAAGAATCCAAACGGCAATACGCGATACTTTCTTCAGATCAACTAAAATGCAACGAAGTAAGTAACAATAGGCGACTGTGCAGACAGTCATTTGCATTGTTATCAACATTTGACCACGAAGAGTGTGAAGCCAAGTGGTTGCAAACGGTGAGAGAAATTCCGGAAGATTGTGTGCGAAAAGTAGTCGCAGTGAATTATAGCCTTTGGACAAATCTAACCGGTAATGAATGGCTATATGAAGATCCTAAGGAAGAAAGCCTAACGGTACTAAGTGGAAAGGAACCACAGAAAGGACCTTGTAATGAAAGGGGTAGGTAAAATATGATTCTGGAGTAAAAGTAAGGGATATGGAACTAGAGTGTTCATACAGACAGACAGAGTAATTCACAGCAACGTAACAAAGGAAGACATAATACCGCAGATTAATTTAGTGTTCGATTGTTGTGTTGTAAAAGAAGAAAAAAGGAATGTCTCAATGTTAACCTTGGACTTGCCATTGGATCATATAGTAACAGAGGTAGACGATTTAAAGATCGCACGAAAAAGATTGGATGATGTCCAGAGGCTGGCAGAGAGACAGGAGGAAGAATTTCACACACTATTACGTATCCACGTATGTATCAGTAGCAATAATATTCCTTATTATAATAACATATTGTTGCAAACAATGCAGATGTTTCAAAGACTGTTTAAAGGGCAATGGAAATATTTTGAAGACAGTGATTGTTGTAGTAAAGTATGCATAAGAAACACCCTTGTGAACCAGAACCCAGAAACTAGTTTAACTAGAAGACAAAGTAATAAAGGGGGCGAAGATGTAGTAATTTATGAAAGATGTGGAAAAGGCCAAGAAGAGACGGTCTTGTTCAGAAACCGCGGTTAAATAACATAACCTTAAAAATATGTAATTGTAAAATTAAAGTACAAATTGTCTCATGAAATGCATAATGTCACTGTATCAATGTTAAATGTTTTTCCTCATGCTTAATGAAAATTGCTGCATTTGCAATGTAATTGTAATTATCAATGAAATTGTATTTTGATGTTTAACGGCATGTATCTATGTCTAATGAAACTGTATCTTGATACAATTGTAACAGTATGTCACCAATGTATAATGTAATTGTGATTTTTTTAAAGTTTAATGGACTTGAGTTTACCAAGTGTGTAGTAAAATATGACATGTCAAGTGGGATGAAAAAAAAAAGTGAAATCTGTAAAGTGGCAATCAAAAGGACAATAAAAAGAGTCACAATTGACGCTACTCTGAGGAGTAACGCCAATTACCCTGGCGGGGGAGGTGTAACAGCAAGAAAAGCCAAGTCTAATTACAGTCGTTTTCAGGAAATAAGCCGAGAATAGTACGTAGGAAGGAGTTGAAGCTGTAGCGCTGGATGCCGGGCGTGGCAGAGGGGTCAGCCGGGGCGAAAGTTCAAACTGCCGGCAGCTGCGATTGATAAGAAAGCAAACAGTCACCAAGTCATAAAGATACAACAGAAGGTCTGTGCAGGGACCCGTGATAAGCAGTCAATCAAGAGTATCGACAGAAAGCACTTCTGGCTAGAGAGAGAAGTCTGGGAGCGGAGAGAGAAAGAAAGAGGGCCATTGGTGGGGCCAGCACTACGTCATGAGGAGCCAATGAAGGGCACAGGAGACAGAGCGTGACCTAATAGGGAGAGGAACCTCTATCCCTCCACCCAGCTCCTGAAGAAAAATAATGAAATTAGTACTTAAACAATACCAAGTAAGGAGAAGTTTCCTTGGACGCTACGTCATGCTAAGCGCTGGCGGGGTCGAAGGGGGAACGCTGACAAAACTCGGGAGCACGCCGCTCCGCGGCTTCTTCTTTGCGTTCTCGCGGTTAGACTTCCGGCAGCGACAGCAGTCAGTGTGGACAGCAGCAGCCGACTTGGGCTCAGGAGCGGGCTGCAGGCAGGCAGCCGGAGATAGTCGCCGACGAGCGTTTAGGCAGGAGACGCGGGGCTCTGACGTAGGCTGCTAGTGTGGGCAGCAGTTACTGCAGAGCTTCTGTCAGGCAGTCGGAACGGTGACGTCAGTCACCGTCTCTGTAACAGACTTGGCCATTCTGCAAGTATAATCACTATACAGTTTGTGTGATCTGTATTTCTTTCTGAATAAACTAGAACTTGTGTAACGTTCGCAAGAGTTTAATCTCACCCGTTTCCTAGTCCCGTAACCCACACCCATCGTCCTGTACACTGGTTTCAGCACTGAAATACACTTCCAGACACTGTGTAAGACCAGTTGATCGCTGTCTGTTCTGACAGAATAAGTTTCGGTGATGGAAAAACTTAGGAAAAGCGCACAGATGGTGGGTGTTCTTCGGAAGGAACACGGACTGCCAACCGCGTACTCTATTGCCTCAAAATGTGTCCAAATTGGGCTTTATAGGCTCAATCTGTGCATGAAAATTATATTTTTGACCTGTTTCCTACACTATATATGAGCATGAAGATGTAGATCTTATGTGGTGGGAGCTATAATTTACTTTCCCGTAATCTCGAAGAAATGCATTAGCTGTCAGTCTGAAAATTCCTTATGGAAGATAATTGCAAGCACTGTTAACGTGTATTGAGTAGACTTTGAGTAAATGTTTTACTGCTGGACAATTTGAGTGCAGTGGATCCGAAATATTCACAAATGCTGGTAAGTTACACGTGGGGAATCTGTGAGCAAAGGAAATGTGGTAGATATTGAATTTGTGAAGAGCAAATGTGCGACACGGCCAGTATAATGTGTGATTAAAACAAGGAAACAGTCACTTGTAATGGATAAGGAAACATATCTTTCTAGAATATTTAGAATCCCCTCAAAACACCTCAAAACAAGAACACGTAAAAATAAGTATACGAACTTTTTGAATAACTACTTTTCGAGTCAGAGACTCTGCAATTGTCTTGAATTTACAGCTGATTAACTCAGCAATGGACACATATCGCAGCGAGCTCAAGAGCAAGATATAAGTCCGAATGCAAGATGTAACGCGACAAGGACCTCTTATCAGTTCCAGTAATCTGGATACAACTCAAATGCTTGCAGCTTTGTACAATCGCACTATCATGTTGAAAGTTATTGATTAAATCCTCACATACTAGTGTCGAAAACACAAGATAAGCATCTATATCACCAGTGTTAGGTGTGCTGTACCGGACGGGAGAGACGGGAGTGCATTTAACTGAAGTCTGCATTATACCTCCAACGGAAAAACGGGCGTCCAGCTGTCCGATTGGCCGGCACAGGCCAAAGCCATGGCGTACCACAAGGGACAAACACCCTTTCCTGTCAGCAAAGGGTGGGCCACTGACTGAACGCCTGTGAATTGATCTAGTACTTACGGTACGTGGATGTGCGATTTATGAAAGACGCTCGCGACTTTGCGAGCGCAATTCAGTGAAAGAGACAGGTATATGCCTGCAAGAACTACCACGTGCCTCAGAGAATTTAAGAGGACTGTATGAGCCTAACGATGTTAGCATTATACAAGGGGTTTTCAATCATGAATTTTTCTTCGCGACCAGTTTCGGCTGAAAAAGAAATGCTGATTTTATTGTGGAATGTCATGTATTATTCCAGCTTCAGTCTCTACAGTTCCATGGAGTTTTAATAGATGGAGGCACTATACATGGTATTCGGAATGACGTCTGAAACGGAGGTTTGTTCCAAGCAGGAGCAGTCATTAAGTCTGTTTTGGCTTGATACCACAGCATAGCAGATATTCATAGGCGTTTGCAGAATGTCTACAAAAATCTGGCAGTAGAAAAAACCACGGTGAGTTAAAAAAAATTGTTCAAATGGCTCCGAGCACTATGGGACTTAACGTCTGAGGTCATCAGTCCCCTAGAACTTAGAACTACTTAAACCCAACCTAAGGACATCACACACATCCATGCCCGAGGCAGGATTCGAACCTGCGACCGTAGTCGTCGCGCGGTTCCAAACTGTAGAGCCTAGAACCGTTCGGCCACTCTGGCAGGCCACGGTGAGTCATTGCGCAAGGCGTCTGTCTTCATCACAATAAGACTGCGCGAACCTGTCCTATACTCCCGGCGACAGCCGTCCACACACAACTGTGAATCCTGCAATGTTGCAACCTGCGAACACATTCATTCGATGTGACCGACGCTCGCTGCTCAACACGAGTCTGCTCACCCTAATGGAGCTCACAAACTTCATTGCACTATTCTTCCTCATCTACTCTACGGCCCGGATCTCGTACCTTCCGACTTCCATCTGTTTGACCCAGCGAAGGATGCACTCTGCGGGAGACTGTACCTGGATGATGGGGAGGCTACTGATGCAGTAAGACGTTGGCCCCGACATCGACCGATAGAGTGGTACCGTATGGGCTTGTACATGTTTCCAGAAGGTTGGCGTAAGTCCGTCCCACTGACCGGAAATTGAGTTTTAGCCAAAAGAGTGGGGAATAGCATGGTATACTGGAATCCTGAATAGGACAAACCTGCTTTCAGAAAAAAAAGAGTTGCATCACTTACTGAAGTCCCTAGTACATCTCTAACCAACCCCTCAGTCACCACACAGCCATTCGCGAATAACTGCAATCGCAACAAAGACGACGGATAAAGCAAGTCAGACTTCTGTTCGTCGCCCTTCTTCACATAATGTGATGATATTCTTACTTATAAAGATTACCACACAAAAGTTTCGCTTAGTAATAATCAGAAAATTAAAGCACGTTAGCCACGATGCGCTACGAAAGAACTATTTAGATATTCTGTGCGTAGACATAAGAAACGAACCGACACTGGGTGTTACAGCTTGGGATTCGGTCAGTTTCTCTATTGTGGCTCACTGCAGAAGTCCTGTACATAATGCTGAAACAAAACTCAAAACGTAGAAGATTTAACCTAAATTCAACCCCTTAACCTAATGAAGTATTGTGCTGACAAAGGGAAACAAAACGTGCATAACGGTGTAATCTGACACGAGCGGCAAGTTCTATGCTGCAAGTAGTATTCTGCAGAACCATCATAAAAACTTCAGACATAAGACAATAGCTAAGGCTCTTTCAAGTCTCTGCAGTTGAAATAAAGGAATTTTTCTCAACCGTTGCCAGCTCCCAGGTTGCGAAAAAAATGTTCAAATTAGTGTGAAATCTTATGGGACTTCTAAGGTCATCAGTCCCTAAGCTTACACACTACTTAACTTAAATTATCCTAAGGAATGACTACTGCGCCTTAGACCGCTCGGCTAATCCCCAAGTTGTGGGAATTTATCAGGTGGAAGGTAACCCTTCGCGACATACGTATTTTTCTTAAACATGCCGCTACATGCAGAGTACAAAAAGTTACCTAGAGAATCTGTTTGGAGCAGCAGGTAAGTTTGGAGTGTAGATAGGTATGATTAAAGATGTTGTCGATGTTGTTCCAGTTCTTACAGTCATAGTCAGAATATCTCGTTAGTGCATCATATCCCACTGACTGGAAAAAAAGCGACATTAGATCAATAACTATGAATGACAACCTAAATTTATTAGGCGAATTGAGACCGATCAGCATATTATCCACCGTATCCATAGCCTTGGAGAAAAGCTTCTGGTAGTGCTGAGTTCTCTATGTCACTTGTAAAAATGAAACAGGTGAAGTACTCTGCATTACCACACCCTAAAAGCAGATAACAAATACCCATCTATGAATCGAAGATATCATCAAGGCAACATGTGCCTCAGGAGCTTCTCTGTGTTCAGGCCTTGGTCCAATGCTTTTCTGAGAGTATAAACGACATTTAATAAGCATATGCTACGTTCTTAGAACGACATCTTATATCCTGATGACATTCAGTTGTTTCCAAAAACCAGCAAAAAGAGTGTTGCTACTTCTGTGTTACGTTACGTCTTGTAATACACTACATTAACACAACAAAAACTAGTCTTACACCAGAACGTTCGTATGTATAAAATTTACTGCTGTGATTGTAAAGGTATCTATATTGGACAAACGGGAAGGGCTTGTACAAGGAACACATAGGGTTAAAAAGAAAAAAAACCATTGCAAGTAAACCCATGTTCGGGGACTAACTCATGGAAGATAGTCACATGAAGAACATTAACGAAAGGAGTCTCGTAAATCTTCATACAATGAAAAAAGGGATACTTTATGGAACATACGAACAAACAGAAATTTACTCACCTGAAAAAAATCAGGGGAGAACGTGCTCAACGAGCAGTATGCCACCAGTTTCCTGGAAGTATACCGCCGTGTTGTTGACAACTTGCTTTGAAAATACTCCTCAGTTTCGTAGCTGGATCTAGACGTTAATAAACATGTTTCTATAAGTTATGCACTCCAGCCAGGACACACTAGCCCTCTCTACCGTGTCCTACTTTCTACCTTTTACTCGCTCACACTAGAGGACTTAAGTTTGTACACGACCTGGCCAACTAACCACTGCAACAATTTTAAAATTTTATTAAATCCAAGAAGTTACTTTAAGTTTTTCATTGCTGAAGCATACAATTATTTAAAATTTCGAACATATAAAAACAAAATTCCTTTTAAAGCTTAAGTATCCTAAGGAATAGACTGTACTTTTAATGTATGGAAATGAACTGTAATTTATATTCATGACACTCGTATATACAATAAAATATCGTAGACATATCACTTTTACTATCCTACTTTTAATATCTTGATCATTTGACGTTTCATCACCACAGCACAATGTAAGATAATAAATTCTTTCTGTACTTATACTGTTCGTAAGTAAACTTAGTTTCTCCTGTCTTATTATGTGTAATACGAGGACTTTTTTTCTTTCAAGATCCGACCGCTCGCAAAGCTGAAACCACAGTGATAATTATAAAGGTTTTATTTGCAACGTTTAGCTACACTTCCAGTCTATCTCTTTACATATTCGCAAGTTGCCTCCGACTTTGACATTTGTATCATTAACCAGCTTTCTAATAGCCTCGTCATAGAAGGCGGCAGCCTGTGCTTCCCGCAAATACTCTTTACTGTTCTGCTGTTCGTTACTCATTGTCTGTGTCAATCTTTTTTCTTTTTAGCCAGTGGCTCATGTGAGAAATCTGGTGAAAGTCAGAGGGAGCCAAGTCAGGGCTGTATGTTGAGTGATCAAACATACCATCGTAAACGTTGCGGGAGCCTGTTTGTTCCAACTGCCACGTGCATGTGAGCATTGTCAAGAAGGACAATGCCTGATGACAATGTTCCCCTTCACTTGTTCTGAATTATTCTTCCTAGATGATTTTCTCGATGTACCTGATCTAATAGCTGAACAAAATGATCTGTCGACTAGGTTTCTTCCCTCACCGCCTGCATCACGAACATCTGTACGTCTTGCTACAATGTTCCTGTACCATTGCCGCACTATTGCTATCATACATGACAGTAACCTTTTGTGGGCTGCATGAAATCCAGCGGAACCCCTCAGCATGAAGAAATGGAATGGTAGCATGCACTTCCCACTTGGTGGAAGACTATTGTTAAGTGCTACTTTACGTGATTGACGGACACTGCGCGATACATCTTCGTAAAGCTCAATGGGTCTTTCACTATGGTTTTAATTTTGCGACTGATCGGAGCTTGGAAAAAAAAGTAATCCTCGTATATTTTACAGTAAAAATATCGTAACAAAAAAAATAATATAGAGTAACATATAAGTGATTAACATTGCAGAATCACAGGTTAATGTAAGTGTGAGATAGGTCATTGCAAATGTTCTCGTTTCGATTTGGTGATAGAGCAGGCCAAGCCAACATATTGACACTCTGTAGAGCATGTAGGGTTGCAACAGCTGTATGTGGGCGAGTGTCATCCTGTTGGAAAATACTCCCTGAAATGCTGTTCATGAATGGCAGCACAATAGGACGAATCACCAGACTGACGTACAATTTTGCAGTCAGTGTGCCTGGGATAACCACGAGAGTGTTCCTGCTGCCATACTAAATCACATCCCAGACTATTATGTTCCTTATTTATATAAATTATATGTCCTCCGTTATTACGGGTAACTCTAAAATGTTTCTGTTTGCTGATGACACTAGCTTGGTAGTAAAGGATGTTGTGTGCAACATTGGCTCGGTTTCAAATAAGTCAGTACATGACCTAAGTTAATGACTTGTAGAACATAAACTAACGCTAAATCACAGTAAGACTCAGTTCTTACAGTTTCTAAAACACAATACAACTAAACCTGACGCTTTAATTTCACAGATTAGTCAAACTAAACTACACGGTTCAAGTTTCTAAGTGTTCTGATAGATAGTAAGCTGTCGCGGAAAGCCCACTTTCAGAATCTTGTTCAAAGACATAATACTGCCATTTTTACTATTCGAACGGTATCGGAAGTGAGTGATCGTTCGGCACGAAAATTTGCTTACTTTGCTTATTTTCATTCGCTTATGTCGTATGGTGTTATATTTTGGGGTTACTCATCTCATTCTAAAAGGATATTTTTGGCTCAGAATGGGTGGTTCGGGCAATAAGTTGTGTAAGTTCACGAACTTCTTGTCGACTCCTGTTCACGAGTGTGGGTATTTTGACATTGGCTCCTCAATATATGTATATTCCTTACTGTTAATTCTTGTTAAAAATATTAGCTTATTCCCAAGAATAAGCTGCTTTCACTCTGTTAATACGTGGCAAAAATCAAATCTGCATTTGGATCGGACTTCCTTAGCTCTTGGGAAAAAAGGTGTGGAGTATACTGCTGCATCCATTTTCAATAAGCTATCACTAGATTGCAAAAATCTTAGCGTTAATTCACGTGCTTTCATATCCTAACTGAAGGGTTTCCTCTTGGGTCACTCCTTCTATTCTGATGGGTTGTTCCTTGAAAAAGTAGGCTGATTCTTGTATTACATTGATGATTGCGCTTACATAAACTTGTGACTTGACTTTTTTGGGTTCATAAATGTTGTGTTGGTAGAAGAGCCAACACCGTGTTATACGGGAGGCCGAATTGCATGCGTTTTAGCTCACGCAGGCTGGCGTGAGGAGGGAAGGACTATACTGACGTGAGATCTGGAACATGACGAGAAATTAGAATTCAGAAAGCGGATGAAATTAGTTTGAAACTTAACTTTAATCCATAAATGATGAACGTCGCCCTTGACGGTACATGAGTCACAATATTATCTGTTCAGAAGGCATAGTAACTGAATATGGCGCCTTGCCAGGTCGTAGCAAATGACGTAGCTGAAGGCTATGCTAAACTATCGTCTCTGCAAATGAGAGCGTATGTAGGCAGTGAACCATCGCTTGCAAAGTCTGCTGTACACCTGTGGAGAGTGCTAGGGAGTCTCTCAGACGAGACCTGCCGTGTGGCGGAGCTCGGTCTGCAATCACTTATAGTGGCGACACGCGGGTCCGACGTATGCTAACGGACCGCGGCCGATTTAAAAGCTACCACCTAGTAGTTGTGGTGTCTGGCGGTGGCAGCACAATAAACATTTTGCTTTATTTGTTATTACTTTCACGTTGTAATTTAATGTACTGACACGTTCCATGACCTTGGAGATTTGCTCAAAAAAAATTTTTTAAAAAAGGAAAAAAGGAATCCCTGCGTAGGTCCAGTGTGTCTAGCACACTGAGAGGTAGGTAGCAGGTCCTCAGCTGGCCTCCTTCTAACCAACAAAGCCGTCAGTGGCCCCGAGACAGAAAATGTAACGGACATTCACCCTACCCTCCAATGAGCTCTCGCTTGACACTGCTGAAGTCCTATATGGTGGTATTTCGAGGTCAGTGAAACGCACGCAACACGAGGTCTGGCTCGGAGCCGTCCTTGCAGTAATCGACAGTTCGTTTGCCACTGTGGTTCGAATTGCTTCTCAAATTGCTTCTGCAGATGGAGTACGATGTGCCAGAGCCATACGCCGAACAAGGTGGTCTTCCCTCTCAGCCGTGGCACGTGACTCTCCGGAAGCCAGGCTTCTAGCGACAGTACATTCTCTTGATCACCGCTGCCAGCAATCATGTACAGTAGCTTCATTCCTGGCGAGCCATTCTCCAATATCGGAGAAGGAACATCCACCTTCCCATAGCCCTGTTACACGACTTCATTTAAATTCAGTGAGATTATGATAATGATGTCTTTGTCGCCTTAAGGGCATTCTTGACTAACATCAGCTCACTATGTCCACAGGAAACTACTAGCGCCACGCTCTTGCGACTGGCGCGACATTTGAACAGACATGTAGAAACACGCCTACCAACTTTCATTTATATTGCTCAACACTTTCTCGATGCTGCGACTATTTTTTTCCCGTCGGTGTATAAATCTATTAAATTATGCATCAACAGTACGACCTTCAGATGCACTTCAAAACGGCCTGTATATGACTATCAGAACAGGTTGTGGATTTAAATGAAATATTTCAATATGTGGATCGGAATTTCAATAATTTCTCCTATAATACATTATGGCATCCAGTTACAATGTCACAAAATAGTATACGAGATCTTTCAGAGTTTTCGATGAGCATGTAAATTGGGAAACGGAAAGTGGCACAGCAAGCAGGAAATACCTCTCTTAACATAGCTGGCGTTGTCGAATGTACTGTCGGATACTGTTGTGAAGTGACTCGTCCCTTGCACCTATCTGCACTGGTCGTTGGTGACTGAACATCCTATTTCAATCTCTGTCCTTGTGTATGTTTAATTGACGAAGTTTCAGCAAGTACCTGTTTTTTTTTTCTTTTCTTCCGCTTTAATGATTGCGCCTCAGCTCCTAAATCTTGTAACGCTTTTTGATGTTTGCGTATTTCCTTGTGTTAATATGGGTTCCTCAATGTAGCTGTCAAAGCTGTTGTGGCCAGCGCAGGTGAGCACACCACTGTTCCTGTCGGGTATCTCATTGCTTTGCAAATTCTCGGCTGTGATGTAGAAGACTACAGCCGTGTTTTCGATCGTTTTTCGCAGCGGCCCGAAGTGCTCCGTGGTGAGTAGCACTTTTCTTATGAAGTCTCGTGGTAGGAAGAAGTACCCACTTGACTTTCCGCGTCGCCTGAAGGCGTGTTAGATTTGATGACGCAGTGTTCCTCGGATTTAAATGAAAGTCTTATACACGGTCATGGCCAGACACTCAGGCAGCAAAGTCGTTGTATTTAGCATTGGGTAGAAAGACGATTGTCTTTAATTATCCTTTATCTTTGGCCTCCATGTGCTGTCCACTCCCGCAGGTGAGAGAGATGTCCGAAGACTAGGGCCTCCCGTCGGGTACACCGTTCGCCGGGTGCAAGTCTTTCGATCTGACGCCACTTCGGCGACTTGCGCGTCGATGAGGGTAAAATGATGATGATTAGGACAATAACAAAAATGGTTCAAATGGCTCTGAGCACTATGGGACTTAACATCTATGGTCATCAGTCCCCTAGAACTTAGAACTACTTAAACCTAACTAACCTAAGGACATCACACAACACCCAGTCATCAAATGAGGACAACACAACACCCAGTCCCTGAGCGGAGAAAATCTCCTACCCATCCGGGAATCGAACCCGGGCCCTTAGAATCGACATTCTGTCGCGCTGACTACTCAGCTACCGGGGAGCGGACACTTCTGCTGGTACTGCCCCTCGAGTGTTGGGTCGAAGCTGACTACAGGAGTCGGCCTAAGACTTTCGCTCACAACTGGCAGCACTACTTCCATCTCTCAGCTGCGAGGAGCAAATATCTGCTGGGGGGTAACAACAGTCGTCTATGGAGCTGTGACAGTACTGTTACGTTACCACAGAGACGTTTACAAACCCGTGTGACCTTATTTGTTGAGGTACGAGTAAGTGCGAGAATCTGGCGCACCCAGACCAGTGCATTGTCAGGGTCCTTCTTTCCGCCCCGATAGCTGAGTGATCAGCGTGACGGATTTCCGTCCTACGGGCCCGGGTTCGATTCCCGGCTCAGTTGCGGATTTTCTCCGCTCAGGGACTTGGTGTCGTGCTGTCTTCCCCCTCATTCCATCCCCATCCGGCCTGCAGGTCCCCCAATGTGGCCTGTAACAAGGCGGCCGGACCTGCCTCGCAAGGGGCCTGCCGGCCAATGATGCCAAACGCCCATTTCCATTTTAGGGTCCTTCTTACACCGACTCTACTATCGTGGTGTTGACTGTGATCCGTTACAGCCTGGATCATAATGGAACGTCCTGCCGACAGTCAGTGCTTCCTGTCAACATGCTTGCTGTTTCTGGGATAACTGCGTTCAATGTGTTTTTAATACACTCAGGCAACAAAGGTCATAAAGATAGCGATACTCGCATATACAGATGGCGGTAGTATGGCATACACAAGGTACGAAAGGGCAGTGTATTGGCCGCGCTGTTATTCGTACTCAGGTGATTATAGCCGCACGACGGCAATTAAGAGGCTTTGAATGCTGAATGGTAGTTGGGCGTATGGGACATTCAATTTCGGAAGTCTTTAGTGAGTTTAATACTCCAAGATCGACAGGGTCAAGAGTATGCCAAGAATACCAAATCTGAGGCATTATTTCTCACTACTGACACCTCAGAAGCCGATAGCCTTCACCATTACGACCGATATCAGCAGCGTCTGCGTAGAATTGTCAGTGCTAACAGACAAGCGCACATGACTGCAATAACCGCAGAAATCAATGTTGAACGTACGACGAACGTATCTGTTAGGACAGTGCAGAGTAATTTGGCGTTACTGGGATATGGCAACAAACGACCGACGTGACTGCCTTTGATAACAGCAGGGCATCACCTGCAGTGCCTTTCCTGGGCTCCTGACCAGGTCAATTGGTCGCTTGTCGACTGGAAAACCGTAGCCCGGTAAGACAATTTCCGATTTCAGTTTGTAAGAGCTGATGGTTAAGTTCAAGCTTATCGCACACCCCTCGAATCCATGGAAGCAAGTTGTCAACAAGTCACTATGGAAGCTGGTAATGGCTCCATAATGGTGTGGGCTGTGTTTACATGGGATATACTGGGTCGCCTGGTCCAACTGATTCCACCATTGACTGGAAATAGTTATGTTGAGCGACCTGTAAACCATCTGCCGCCGTTCATAGACTTGATGACGATCGAATTGTTATCGATAACAATGAGCCTTGTAACCTGGTTCGCGAATGGTTTGAAGAACGTTCTGGACAGTTCGAATAAATTATTTGACCACGCAGATCACCCGACATGAATCTCATCTAATATTTATGGGACATAACTGAAAGGTCAGTTCATACACAAAATCCTGCACCGGCAACACTTTCGAAATTATGGACGGCTGTAGAGGCAGAATGGCTCAAGATTTTGCAGGGTACTTCCAACGACTTGCTGGGTCCGTATCACTTAGAGTTGCTGCTCTACGTGGAGTAAAAGGTGGTCTGACATGACATTAGGAAGAATCCTATGACTTTTATCACCTCCGTGTTGATGCAGAGTAAGATCACACATTTCACCCAGTTAATAACCTGTGGCCCTATTGATTATGTTATTTCTTAGTGGAATATGGATCGACAGCCTCATTATGCTGCCCCACTACCTGGGCGTCTGGAGATGATTACCCTGTCTTCACAACTCACGGAATGATCAAGTTCCAAGCCTTACGGCAAATAAATATAACGTTGACGTTCTCGTCATCTGATGTCAACAAATATTATAATTTGTCGAACTGTGACATGTCACATTGACGACACATTGTATAACTTCCCACCTTTCGTAAACCAAGGTCATCTTTAACATTCCCCAAGTAGTCCTCTCATCTCAGTTGGTGGAAAGAATAAATGACGCAACACATTATTCCTCTGAAAAATAGGTTTGTTTTACTCAGGAATCCAATATACCATACATTATCCTCTCTTTTGGCTTAAAAACTCTATTTTGAACGTAATCATCGTTCAATGCGGTAGCTTTCCGCCACCTCACTCTAAGGACCTGTATGCCGCCATGGCAGCATTCTATGATTGATGTCGGAGCCAACGTCTTGCTGCATCAGTAACTTCTCATCATCCTCGTACTGCTTCCCGCGGAATACATCCTTCATTGAGCCAGACTGGTGGTAGTCGGAAATCCGTACTGTAGAGTGGATGAGATGGAAGAGTCCAATGAATTTTTTGAGCTGCTCTCTGGTGCACAGACTTATGTGAGGCGCTACGCTGTCATGGAGATGGAGAAGCTGGTTTGCATTGTTGTGGCGAAGAACTTGCTGAAGCCGTTTATTTAATTTCTTAAAGATAGGACAATACTCTGCAGAGCAGATCGTTGATTCATGGGACATCAAGCAGAATAACACATTCCGATTGGCAGAAAACTGTAACCGTTATTTTACCGGCTAAGGGTCCAAATGGTTCAAATGGCTCTCAGCACTATGGGACGTAACTTCTGACGTCATCAGTCCCCTAGAACTTACAACTACTTAAACCTAACTAACCTACGGACATCACACACATTCATTCTCAAGGCAGGATTCGAACCCGTGACCGTAGCAGCAGCGCAGTTCCGGACTGAAGCGCCTAGAACCCTTCGGCCACCCCGGCCGGCCTCCTGCTGAGGGGGCGGCTTTGATTGTTTTCTTTGGAAGGTAGGTGGTGTGACGACACTCGATGGATCGCCGTTTTGTTTCTGGTTCGACATCATAAACAAATATTTAATTGCCTGTGACGACTTTTGACAAACAATTGTCACCATCCGACGTAATGCGCAAGAAATTTCGCACAGATGGTCCTTTGTTGCACTTTATGGTCTTCTGTTCGGCGTGGAACACAGCGGTCACACACATTTGGGTACCCCCAACAGTTGAGTGAGAGTGTAAGCAAATACAGCAGAGAAGCTCAGTTGTGTAGCGAGGAGTTTGATCGTGATAGGCCGATGATCTTGAATGAGAGGGTCCGCACGTTCCAACATTGCAAGATTCACAGTTGTGTCTGTCGGCCGGAACGTTTGGGATTGAACACGCGCCTTACCCAAAGTCTATTCTTTTGCTCGCTGCCACGACTCAGGAGATATTCTGCAAGGACCTGTTGAATATCTACGATGCTCTGGTTTTCTGACAAAAAACTCAGTGACAGCTCTGACTTGGAAAGCACCTTCGTTAGACGTCACTTTGAAGCATGCGTAAAGCGTCGCCACTTATTGGCACTTTAGGAAATTGTACTGGCTGAAGCAGGAATGTTCCACGACGCATCCTTACAAAGTCCGTATTTTTTTCAAACTTATTGAACGTCCCTCGTAATATTTTCTCTGTATCCTGCTGACCTTGGCAGAGACAGTCGGGCAGCAGCAGAGAAGTAACCGATTTTGTGACTTTTGGGAGTTCATGACCAGGAGCGAATTTTATACTATCATCTGTGTGCTTTGATAGTTTGGTTTCTTGAGTCTCTGCGTGTTAATTTAATATCTAATAGCCACAGTTCTCGAATTTTCGATTACGTCGGAAAGAAATCCGACTTTGTGACATACTACAAGTTCCTAATCAGGGGCGAATTATTTAGTTACACATGAGTTTCTCGGTAGTTAGGTTTCTGAATCTCTGATTATTAATCTAGTTCCTGCTTTTTCGTCAGTGTCTACATTAGGCTTCCGCAGAACGTACCGATAGTCCTTTTATCTCGATAATTTGATTTTCCACAGGTTTTAGTATGGACAGGGACTGTGATTGTTGTGCGCGTAGGAGAGAAGACATGGTGACACTTCGCTCTCAGCTCCAGACACTAATGGCTTCGGTTACACAGCTTGAGACTTCAGTAGATGGGCACTACTATTGTGCGCCGGTCGTGGGGATCCAACGGACGTCCACCACGTCAGAATCCTTCAATCGGTCCTGACAAGTGGCCAGCTCATTTACTGCTCGAAGTGAGGTTGACCCCTCACCTGTCGTCGAGTGGGAGGTCACCCAGGGGCGTAGGAGGCAGCGAAAGACTTCCCAGGCTGCCGCACGTAAGTCCTCCCCAGTTAGTCTGACAAACAGGTTCCAGGTGCTGTCTGTGGCTGACACTGTCGCTGAGCCAGGTGCCGTCGCCTATTTCAGAAGAAACCGCTCAGCCTGCAGTATCAAGACAAACCCGGACAATAACAAAGGGTGACATCATTGATAGTTGGGAGTTCCAACGTTAGGCACGTTATGGGGCCCCTTAAGGACACGGCTGCCAAAAGGGCGGAAGAAAGCCAATATGCACTCCGTGTGCGTACCAGATGGAATCATTCCATATGTGAAACGAGTCGTTCTGGATGATATCAAGAGCACAGGGTGCAGCCAGCTGCAGGTGGTGGCTCACATCGGTACCCATGCTATGTATCACTTTGGAAAGAACCGATTCTCTCTGGTTTCGAGTGGCTAACAGAAGTGGTAAAGGTTGCCAGTATTGCTTGCGAGATGAAAGCAGAGCTGACCATTTGCAGAATAGTCGACAGGACCAATTGCGGATCTCTGGTACAGAGCCAGGTGGAGGGTCTGAATCAGAGGCTCAGACGGTTCTGCGACCGTGTAGGCTGTAGATTACTCGACTTGGGTGGTTGGGTTTCGGGTTGAGCTGAATAGGTCAGGAGGCGGCTACACGGGTAGCAGGGGCTATGTGGAGTAGACTGGGTAGTTTTTTTAGGTTAGAGGTTCTCGGGAAAACCCAAAACTGGCTTCACTCACAAAGGGAGCAGGCCGAACACATTAAAAACGGAGATACAGGAACCATCGGTACAACAATTGCAAACTGTAGTAGCTGTGTTGCGAAAGTACGAGAGCTACAAGCACTAATGGAAAGCGCTGATGCTCAAATCGTTATAGGCACTGAAATCTGGCTACAGCTGGAGATAAATTCTGTCAAAAGTTTTAGAAAGACCTAACGGTGTTCTGAAAGAACAGGCTAAATACGGTTGGTGGTGGCTTATTTATTGCTGTTAGAAGTAGTTATCTTGTCGCGAAATGAAGTAGATAGTTACTGTGAGTTATTATGGGCAGAAGTCACTGTTTGCAACCGGAATAAAATAATAATTGAGTCCTTTTACCGACCTCCCAATTCAGATGATACATTAGCTGAAAGGTTCCAAGTAAACTTTTAATTTTAAACACGTACCCTACTCATACAGTTATAGTTGGTGGTGATTTTAATTTAACATCGACATGTTGGCGAAAATACATGTTTAATTCCGGAGGTACGCATAAACTATCATCAGAAATTATGCTAAACGCGTTCTCTGAAAACTATTTCGAGCACTCAGTTCATGAGCTCGCGTCAATAGTAAACGGTTGTGAAAACACACTTGACCTCGTAGCAACAAATAATCCTGAGTAAACAACGAGCATCAAAACCGATACAGAGATTAGCGAACAAAGGGTTGTCGTAGCGAGATTGAATATTGTAATTCCCAAATCCTCCAAAAATAACCAAAAATTTACCAATTAAAAATATAGATAAGAATTCACTTGACGCCTTCCTGAGAAACAGTCTTCACTCCTTCCAGATTGATAATGTAAGTTTAGACCAGATGTAGCTCGAACTCAGAGAAATAGTATCGGCAGCAATTGAGAGATCTATACCAAACAGATTAACAAACGACGGTGCTGATCCTCCTTGGTACACAAAAAGCGTCAGAACACTAGTCCAGAAACAACGAAAGAAACATGCCAAATTCAAACAGACTCAGTATCCCCAAGACTGACTATCTTTTACAGAAGCTCGAAATTTAGCGCGGACTTCAATGCGAGATGTTTACAACAATTTCCACAACGAAACTGTGGCTCGAAACCTGGCAGAAAATCCAAAGAGATTCTTGTCGTGTGCAAAGTATGCTAGCGGCAGTAAACAATCGATGCCTTCTATGCGCGCTAACAATGAAGATACTATCGAAGACAGTGCTGCCAATACAGAGTTACTAAACATAGCCATCCGAAATGCCTTCACAAAAGAAGACGAAATAAATATTCCAAATTCGAATCGAGAACAGCTGCCAACATGAGTTACGTAGAAGTAAATATCCTCGGAGTAGTGAAGTAACTTAATTCACTTAATAAAAGCAAGTCTTCTGGACCAGACTGTATACCAATTAGGTTCCTTTCGGTGTATGCTGATTCATTAGCTCCATACTTAACAATCAAATACAACCGTTCGCTCGAGGAAAGATCCGTAGCCAGAGACTGGAAAATTCCACAGGTCCACAGGTCACACCAATATTCAAGAAAGGTAGTAGAAGTAATCCAAAAATTACAGGTCCATATCGTTAACGTCGATATGCAGCAGGCTTTTGGAACACATATTGTGTTCGAACATTATGTATTACCTCGAAGGGAACGATCTATTGACACATTGACACACAGTCAACATGGGTTTAGAAAACATCGTTCCTGTGAAACACAACTAGCTCTTTATTCACATTAAGTGTTGAGTGGTATTGACAAGGGATTTCAGATCGATTCCTTATTTCTGGATTTCCGGAAGGCTTTTGACACTGTACCACTGTACCACTCGTAGTGAAATTGCGTGCTTATGGAATATCGTCTCAGTTATGTAACTGGATTTGTGATTTCCTGTCATAGAAATCACATTTCGTAGTAACTGACGGAAAGCCATGGAGTAAAACAGGAGTGATTTCTGGCATTCCCCAAGGGAGTGTTATAGGCCCTTTGCTGTTTCTTGTCTATATAAACGATTTAGGAGACAATCTGAGCAGCCGTCTTAGGCTGTTTGCAGATGACACTGTTGTTTGTCGACTAATAAAGCCATAAGAAGATCTAAACAAATTACAAAACGATTTAAAGAAGATATCTGTATGGTGAGAAAATTGGCAGTTGACCCTAACTAACGAAAAGTATGAGGTCATCCACATGAGTGCTGAAAGTAAACCGTTAAACCTTCGGTCACACGATAAATCAGTCAAATCTAAAGGCCGTAAATTCAACTTAATATCGAGGAACTACAGTTACGAACAATTTAAATTGAATGGAAGACATAGAAAATGTTGTGGGAAGGCTAACTGAAGACTGTGTTTTATTGGCAGGACATTTAGAAAATGTAACTGATCTACTAAGGAGACTCTCTACAATACGCTTGTCCGTCCTGTTTTAGAATACTGCTGCGCGGTGTGGGATCCTTACCAGACAGGATTGACGGAGTACATCGAAAAACTTCAAAGAAAGGCAGCACGTTTTGTATTATCACGAAATATGGGAAAGTGTGTCACTGAAATGATACAGGATTTGGGGTGGCATTATTAAAACAAAGGCGTTTTTCGTTGCTGCAGAATCTTGTCACGAAATTTCAATCACAAACATTCTGCTCCAAATGCGAAAGTATTTAGTTGACACCGACCTACATAAGGAGAGCTATACGAGATTGGAATAATTGAGAATTGTGATTGTGGTTCGATGAAACCTCTGCCAAGCACTTAAATGTGATTGCAGAGTATCCACGTAGACGTCGATATAAATGTACATGTAGATGCATAGGGCAGAAAGCCACAGCCGTGGTTTTACCTTGCCCTCCTCTCTCGTGACGTGGTCGAGTGTTTGGGTGAATCTGATCGACAGACAGAACACTGTAGGTAGGTGTTCCATCTCTTATTTGGAGATGGCTTCCTTTGACAACCAGCGTACACTTTGGCCCGTGGATCTTAAGAATGGTTCTTAAGACACCATTCGTTCGTGATTAGTGATACTAGCTTCTTGTCCGAAGGAATTAATCGGTTTATGGTGGTTTGCGGTATACACTATGGTCAAACGTACTGCTGCTTACCACTTCAACGCTCAGTTGGTTTTCATGCAGTTAGATGGGGGACGTGATTTTCACAAGCTTTGTTTTCTTCATCTGTTTCTTAGTCGCTGGTGTTCTCAACATTGGTCATCACAAATCAAAGGGTTATCGTCACTCCATGACTGCAATACAAGGTACGATATATATATCACCTATGCGTAACTTATATCTTTCTCCATGTTTCTTCACATCAGCCATATGATTCTGGAACAGACTACACAACCAACAACCTGCGTCGAATTCCAAATTCCCTGCATTCAGGGGTAAACTGTTGTCGTTGAGTTAGCTTCTCTCTCGGAGTACTCCACTTCTTCTCCTTCTAGCCAGCTGTCAACTCTATCCGTACGTTCTTCATCCCTTTGTGTTTCAGTTTCCTTTCCTCCACATCATCTGTTATCATCACCCTATTACTAATCACCCTTCTCCAAACCACTCAATTTCTTCTTCAGATTGGATTCCACCTATACAGCTGCCGTGTACTGGCATACGAACGAAACGTAACGTGGAAATTACTTAACACAATGTTAATTGTATTAGCATTTCTGAAATTTCGTACACTCATAATTATGACTTATTCTTATTATTTACATAATATGATCATGTGATAGGTGTATTATAATTATTTCTGCACAAATTATAATTATTATCATTAATCCTATTCGTCCTCCATCATGGATGACGCCTTGCTCCGTCTGTTGCAACTACATTTGGTCTTTCATTCTTTTTGTCGGATTTTACAATGCATCTTTCACCTTGCCGAATTTAATGCCAGAAATATAATAGTACTTTCTACTCCTCTATTCACAACAGATGGGATATCCGTTTTTGCATATTTTCTTCAATCTTCTTAAATGCTTTTAATTATTTCGTAATACCTGCAGGTGAAAGACAAAAATATGGAAAAGTACAAGAAACGCATTTTTTAACATAAAAGCAGATACGAACCAAGCCTGCAGGATGCGCTATTGTATTTGACCACGAATGACTGCTGTGCGATGTCCTCAGTATATTGCGAGTGTCAGCCGTGGTAAGAACAGTGTTCTGCGTAGTTGCGAGTGCTTTATGTCGGAGGTAAGTGAATTCGAACTGGTCAAAGTTTTGGTGCCCGTTTGGTGGCAATTTTCTTGCACAAGGTATCCGAATTGTTTGGCGTTTCAAGAGGGATCGTTAGTTAAGGTCGTGAAATAAAGGTATAGCCCCATTCTCTATTATCACCTGTAAGTCAGTCAAACTGCTGGAACAAAGAAGAGTACACGCTTCATTACAGAGCCAAGAACCCAACAATGTTAACTATTTGCGCCGAGGTCAACTTTTGTAACACCTTTATGAAGCATGTAAAAAGTAATATCGACACAAAAAGACGCTTTTCATCGAAATATGATCCATCTGTAATATAAACGCCGGCCAGAGTGGCCGAGCGGTTCTAGGCGCTACAGTCTGGAACCGCGGTTGCAGGTTCGAATCCTGCCTCGGGCATGGGTGTTTGTGATGTCCTTAGGTCAGTTAGGTTTAAGTAGTTCTAAGTTCTAGGGGACTGATGATCACAGCAGTTAAGTGCCATAGTGCTCAGAGCCATTTGAACCATTTTTGTATCATAAACAAGCAAAGCTTTGAGAGTTGGTAATAAAATCGCTAAACACACAAGAATTTGTCAATGTAGGTTAATGCTATTGTAATAACAGAATCATGGAAGTCTGAAAACAGAAAAGGGATCGCAAAACAGCGTAGCAAACGGATTGTCACTGATACAGGAAGACCCAGCTGTTGCAACAGTATCTAAATAGTGTATTCCGTCTGATAATGTGTGTCCTGTCACCGCCTAACGTTCTCTCTTTCATCACAAGTTTAGGAGAGTGCGAAGAAGAAGAACAAGACGACCAGCAACCACTGAATAGTGAAGAGGAGAAGCGAGCTGTTCTGAAGCAATTTCACGACTCGTCAACAGATGGACGCAAAGAAATCAGGCGCACATATCATCGTATTGAAAGGTATGGTCCACAGAGAGGTTTGAAGAAAGACATGAAAGAGGACATTCCGTGTCACGAGAGCTATAAGGAAAACAAGATTACGCAAAAGAAGTTGAGGACGTCCTTAGCCCTCACCGATATAACGAACAAAGTATTCGTTCTTTGCGGTATCAACGTCTTCGGACTGCTTCAGATAACAAATGGAACAGGTACATTCTAGCCTTCCAGGATCACCTCACGAAATTCGTTGTTACGGAGATTATAGCGCAACAGGATGCAGACACAATAGCGCGAGTCTTAGTATAGATAATAATTTGCAGTTACGGTATACCGTCAGAATGATTAAGTGACCAAGGAACTAACTTCTAAAGTGGCATATTAAAGAGTGTTTGGCCTTTACTGAACACCCAGAAGATTCAGTCTTCTGCATACCATCCTTAAACGACCTGAGCACTACGAAAAGAGCATAGAACACCAACAGAATATCTCCGCCACTATGTTCGAACGAAGTAGGAAAACTGGGATATTTGGATGTATTTTACCAGTTTGTTTTATCACCACACCGTATTCATCAACTAGGTTCACTTATTTTTAGTTATTTTTTCTGGAGGATATGCATCGTACACATGATACTACAGCGGCATACCACCAAAGTACAATACTGCAACGAGGATTACGTAATGGAACTAACGGCACGGATGCGCCAGATGTAATGGGTGACAAGGAATTTTCATAAGGAATGTAAAGAGAAGAATAAGGAGTATTATGAACGTACACAAAACCACAAAGAATTCAAGGCATCAGGGGAGGTATTATTACATGACGGAAGTGTGGGAAAAGGGCGGTCAAAGAAGTTAACACCTGAAGGGAGAGGGCTTTTTCCTGTTGTACGAACTCGTAGACCAATCAACAAATAATAAGTTCATAACAGTACACGTGAACAGATTAAAGCAGTTCGTGTAACTGAGGTTGTGATAAAGTCCAGTTGATCCGTTCTGAAATATGAAAGAGAAAGAATAGGCTTAGAACTGATTAAAGATGGTTTTACCTATTGGAATTCAGGAAGTGCAAATGAGGGAGGCATTGTGATCGGTCCTCGCAGACAGTGTGAGCCCCCCCCCCCCCCCCCCCCAACCAGTCTCTTTGCCTCTATTAGCCTAACCCTGGCAGTAGTAGCAAAGAGGATTGGAGAAAGGAGAAGGAAGTGAGAATCGTAAGAGTTTAGACGCTTCAGACACAGCTTCCAGCGCAGAAAGTGGGAAGAAGAGAACTGATACCAACAGGTACGTGTGAATAGTGATCCAGCTCAGAAAAATCTCACAAGAAGTGCACCCCGTAAGGGAACGTACTCCTGATCCCAGTCCTTCGACAGCAGATTTACAAGATCTCAGATCAAGACTGGTCACGATGTGAGCACTTACCGTACAAATTTGTGCTACATCGCTGTATTAACCGTAGAATGGAAAAATGTTTGTATTATATGTACATGTATAGACAAAAGAGAAACCCAGGTGTTTATATATGTATGTAACTTATATAAGAAAGAAGTGTAAAATTACAGACTATGATTCCTGAGCGAATAATCCTGTGGTAATGGAGTTGCAATTACTGAAACTGTGAAAGGTTGCCAGAAGAAAGAGAAAAATCATCTAAGTATGAATATTACCTGTATGCGTTATAGCTCACATAGAGGTGAACTGTGCATTCTACATTTGTCAGCCATTAAAAAATCACATGCATTGGGAAATGGCTGGTTTCACCCTCACTGACTGCGAACTGGAGGTGAAAATCGACGCAGTGACGTATTATCTATACGCAAACAGCCTCAAATGTCTTATACGGATTCAACGCCCGGCGAGGTAGAGTTCGACAGAGTTTTCCCGCGAACTACTATAGCCTCAGAGGTACGAGCCTGCTACAGAAGTTATGTAAGTGAGCTGTCATATTCAGTTACCCTTGGAACTGGAAGGACTCGCAAAACTTGCCTGTACGTACCTCTGGGCTAGCGTTATTGGTTTCAATCTTACATTTTTCTATATGTACCTATGTCTGCATTACATTTGCACTGTGACGAGTACCTGAAAACGCGTAATTAAATTAACTTTGGTTTAGCGTCCAAGTTGCTTGCTGTCACCAACAGATGACTCCACAGTTAAAAAGTGACATTAGCTCGATTTCTGATCCACAAGTTTGCTCTCACTGTTACCGACAAGTGTCTGTGTTGGGTAAAAGCGTTAAATGTTCTAGCTATGAAGCACATTTGGTTTACGTCAGAACATCGAATTAAATGTATTATTTTCCTCATGTAATGTGTCACAATATTCTAAAATGCCTGAAAAATATATTACAAACGTAGAAAGCGTGATGTTTCATCGATTATCTGGGCCCTATTTGCCATCAAGTAGAACAAAAGAGTCTCAAATTATTTACTATACCTCAGCTATGATGCCACAATATTCTAAAATACGCCAGAAATGTAACGATTATGTTGCAACAGTATCTAAATAGTGTATTCCGTCTGATAATGTGTGTCCTGTCACCGCCTAACGTTCTCTCTTGCATCACAAGTTTAGGAGAGTGCGAAGAAAATGCATCACAAGGAAAAAAGTCGCTGACAAGGTATTACGAACTGCTACTGCATTGGGAATTATGGCTTGGTAAGAAACCTGTGATCAACTACACCAACGTCTAACAAACGTACCATCGCACAATGCACAACACGATTTTTTTAGGGAAGGTAGAAATAACGTATTCGATTTTAGGAAGGAATAAGGTGTTTGACTGCAATACACCACATGAACTGTAGAACAACATACATGGTAGCAGCACTTGTTTACGACTAAAGTTTATGCGTACCACTTTGGCAAGTCCTATGGGCCTTTAAACTGGGTATTTTTCTGTCTCTAAAATCTTCGTATAACTTAATAAAATGCATACATTTTGCATGCTTATCATAATATATAAGTCCTCTAAGAATATACAAGTAAAAATAAAATATTATTGATGTAAGATTCCTCAAACTCTGCAAGCTTCAAATTAAATATTTCGGCACCCAAATCGTATGTTTTACTTACTAAAATCCTCTCAGCTCGCTTACTGGCAACAGTGATAAAAACTTTTAGGTTAAACAACACTCTTAAAACTACACGGATATTTTATATATAAGTGTCCTAACATAAAAAGGAGAACTGCGTTATTTTTGCAACAGCGATTTATTTTTCACAGTTAACTAACTACAGGAGTATACGTTTTGCCAGTCCTTTTTATATGTCAGAACTGTCCGTTGATATTGAATTTACGCTCTTAATGTAGCTAAAATAGGATTATGACACACACTTCGTGAGGCAAGAAATTGTGCACGAATTACACGTCTCCCTCATCATCTCACCGATTATAAGTTTTCATACTCAACTTGACTTTATTTTTTCACCAAATTTACAAGACAGTGGATACTTCTCGAAGTTTCTCTTCAGTAGGCACTATTTCATTGTCATGGGCGTAATTGCTCCACTCTTTCGAAGCCAGCAAGGATACTAACCAGTTCTAGAGGATCGTTAATTTCATCATGCTCGCCTTCTCCGTCATACTCAAACTCTTCTCCTTTTTCTTCTTCTCCAACTTGTTATAGACAAATTGATTTTATTGTCATCATAAGTCTACTTTCGGCGTAGCTGTATCAGTGTCTGAAGAGCGTGTTGAGGTGTGCGCATGTAGATTTGCATTTTGCTCTCCTCGTCTAATAAAATCTTGTGAGATTTTTAGGCACAGCTGGAACTCCGTTCTCTCCTATGCTGGTATATACGTCGTCATCATCTCTCAATAATGACCTACCAGTTTTGTCTAAGGCAGCATTACAGACATGCGTATATTTATCAGCATGGAATTTACTTCTCTGAAGGTGAGGTAGGTTTGCTTATGAGCATTGGTTGCCTTGAGAATTTTAACATGATTTATAAGATCTTGCGTTGTGTTTCTCTTTTCAGTGTGTTTCATTTTAAATAAAAGATTATGTAATCCTTTCTTACATTGCCTAATATCAAATCGTCTCCATCAACACTTACTGGTGATTCACGAATCATCTGAACTCTTGCTATTGGTTCAAACCTAATGCCATACATAATATCACGTGTTTTGTCTGTTGTTTCAAAGAAAAAAGATGCTGCCAGTTGATCGTCTATCTCCTCTTCACCCTCATTACCACTGTATAAACCTCCTTTTCTTGCTTTCATAAATGCAGTGGTTTTAGGGTCTTCCTCTGTCTCCTTTCGGACTAATTGTCCTAGTATCTGTGAAGCAGATTGAACTGCACGCTTTTTTTTAATTATATCTTCCTTTCTTCTGTCAAAACATGATGACACTTCTTTTTGGCACAGCTGGATTATTGTATGAAATGGAGTTCACTAGTAATATCTGTGTAAAATGTTGGAAAAAGATTAAATAAATATTGTTATTTTACGTTTTCACTCACTGACTCTGATAGAAAATTCTTGAAACAAAATAAAACTTCCCGTCTGTTAATGTGGTGTGTAACTCTCCGAATCCGGTGTCTGACTCATGTCCTCTCCTTAATCTTACTCGTAGCATGCCAAACGGTATTTTAAAATTTTCAGTACCGTTTCTAATTGAGAAATCTTTAACAAAAGCTGGTTTTGCTCTTTCTAAGACTTTTACAGCCTATTTCGAACCAATCTGAAACATAAAAATGTATAAATTTGGTCAATAACGGTGAATGAACAATTGTGATTAGTGATCAATAGTGGTCAGTGATCAGTGATTGTCAATAACCAATGAAGATCAGTTGTCAATTATAGTTAGTGGTGAAAAATTGTAAGTGATCAAAGATAATAAGTGACAGTCAGTGATCAATGAAGGTTAGTGATCAATTATGGTAGTGATTCACGACGTCTTTGATCTATGACTGTCTGCCACTGCCCGTCCACGCGACAGTACGAACCCGTCTGCGGCACCGAAACCAGACCTCATCCATGATTATCAGTGACCGATGATGGTCAGTGACCAGTGGTGGTCAGTGATGATTGGTCACCAATGATGTTCAAATTACAGGATGACTGCTGTTACCCTATGCATTTAAAATCCGCAACAAGTAACTATGTGACACAGAGTAAGACTTACCTTGATGTTGTGTAGCCAATAGTATGTTGCAATTAATTACAATCTGTGCTAACAATTTTATTCGTTTGCCATCCTAACAACAACCGACAAAGGCAGCTTACATTACGTCTCTCAAACACAGAGGGATGCAGTACTCACCTCCACGAATGACAGAGTGGGCAGTGTTAATTCCCGTTCACAACAATAGCATTCTTTGCTTTCTTGCTGTGACATCACATGTCTCCGAAGAATTTCGTGTGCTAAAATGAAAATGTTTTTATCTAGGTTACTATGATTCATTTTTAATGCAGCACATCACCTCTATGAGCTTTCTCAAGTGGACATAGTGCTAGGGCCCACATGCTCTCGTGAATTCCAGAGAGGGACTGCTTCCCACTGTATTAGCTGCCGAATACTATTACAATATCTGTTTCATCACAATAAGCTCTTTGATTTGTACAGCACATTAAATTTGAAGGCACAGGAAACATAACTTGCCCTCCGAGTATTGCCCTGATAATTCTCAACTTTGATTTGCTTTGCAGAACACGTCTCAACATGTTTAGTCCACAGCTTGCTTTCTGTGCACTCACATTAACATAGTATCTACACATGCTATATTTGTATCTGAATATATAATACTGCTTTCAGCCCCCCGTTTTCTAGCTTGACATGTGGTGTGGGAGAGACACTCATCTAGAATGGTAATATGCTCACATTCATTACATTAACCTACACCATCGTGCAGTTCAATGGATTGTGTGAAGCGAAAATGTACCTCATCCTAAATAAAAGATATATCAGGCGAGGCTATTGTCCTTCAGTGACTCGTCGACAGCTATTAAGCAGCGTCCAGATAAACTAAGTGAAACTGGGTTTCTTTGAAAGGGGACTGCCTAATCCGATGGGACCGATGACTCTCCGTTTAATCCCCTCTCTCAAACTATCCACCCATCCAGTTTTGTGTTTCTTCTGAAGAGTAATGATTCTGTAGGTACTGCATGCCAGAACAAAGGCATGTTAATTAAAGAGAGGGATGCAGCTAATACGGGATTTCCTCCACATTTTCAGGAAGCTGTAACAATTGTTAACCTGAAAGCAAGTTCTTTGTAAATCTGAACAGCAAGTGACAAATGGTTCAAACGGCTCTGAGCACTATGGGACTTAACATCTATGGTCATCAGTCCCCTAGAACTTAGAACTACTTAAACCTAACTAACCTAAGGACTTCACACAACACCGAGTCATCACGAGGCAGAGAAAATCCCTGACCCCGCCGGGAATCGAACCCAGGAAGCAAGTGACAGCGAGGGCTTTTGACAATGCAGTACTGTGTGAAATTAGCTTCCTCGTTGAGATGGGAGTGCTCTTGTTTCCATACAGATACATCACTGTGTGCATTAAATTTGCACATTCCTATTCCCCTTGTTCTTTTTTCAGAATCCTGTTTTAGCTACAGCAAGACAATGTTTGTTATGTAATAAATCAGCTTTCACGAACAGTGTTGACAAATAAAAAGAATTTTTAATATACACATTTTATACTTTGCACCTGTGAAAAATAAATCACTATTTTGGAAAAAATTCTATTCCATTCTTTTATTGTAGCAGATTACGGCAAAACGCACTTTCGTACTTGTGAGAGCGATGATTAATCTAAATGTTGTTTATCAGTGGTGCCAATAAGCTAACTGTGAGTACTTTAACAAATAATACAGAAAGTTTAGGTGTGAAAATAATTAATTTGAAGTTTGGTAAGTAAATAATATTTTACATATGTTTCAACTTTGTTTTTGCTCCAGTTTTTGTAGAGATCTTACGTATTATGATAAGTATGCTAGCTTTGTGTACTTTTCTAAGTTACACAGACACTTTAAAGGAGGAAAAATTCCTAGTTTAAATTTTAGTAGAATCTGCAAATGTGGTATACATATCGAACTTTCGTTGTAAATGAGTGCTGCGTAACGTTAAAGTTTCTATCAGTAGTGCAAATATGGAAGCTGTGAGTGTTTTATTTGCTAATGCAGATCACTTAGATGCCATCAGTATATCATTTGAAGTTTTACAGTGATTGAAACGTGTGGCAGATATTACATATAATGACGCAATTTTTATTTTGCTCGAATTTTCGTAAAGACGATCTTGCACGTGTTACGATAAGTATGCAAGGTGTGTGCATTTTAATACTTAATTCAAACAGGTAAGATGCTGAAATATTTAATAATTGAAGCTTCATTGTGCTTATAAAATGTGAGAAATTCAACAATTATTTGTTTTAAGAAATATCGCCATTGTAATTGTCTTCAGAGATGTGGCGCCTGTCGCTAATGCTATCTTCAGTCGTCTCTCTCTCGCATGTGTGTGTCTTTATAAACATTCCATGCCGATCTGCAGTTTCTGAGATGTATCGTAATGAATCACCTTACTCCCTCCTAAAATATAACACCTTGTTATTTCGTTCTCTAAAAAAATGCTTTGTCCGTCTGTGTGGTGGGACTTGTATTAGATGTCGGTAAAGGTGATTACGGGATTTTAGCGAGCCAGAGATCGGAATGCGGCAGCAGTTTGTTTGTATTACTCGTCACAGAGTCTATTTTTTTTCTTGTGATGCGTTATCTTAGCTCCTTCGAAATCAGGTGATACGAGAGGTAATGTATGACAATACATCCATTATCAGACTGAATACCTTTTAGGTATTTGGATACTGTTCCAACGTAAAAATTACATTTTATGATGCAATATTGTGGCATCATAGTTGGGGTATGGAAATTAATTTAAGATTTTCAATGTTTTTCAAGGACTTAGCATAAACAACTTGGTCCCAATCATTTGCAGTAACTGTTATCGATTATGTTCTTATTACGATACATTAGCTTCACTCTCCTCTTTAACCTGACACATACTTTAGAGGCCTAATCACGGTAGATATGCGTGGAAAATAATTTTCATGTAAACACTCTGGTAATCCACACAAACATCACATATTTTGTACGTACTGAAAACACTTCAGATAAACATTACATTTTGTGCTGCATTTTAGAATTTTTTGACATCACAGAGTGTTTAAAGTAATTAATTTGAGTCTTGCAAGGGTTGTTTTTGTACTTATTCTCAACTCAGTCGCTTATAACCGATGCAAACCCACACATCTAGCGTTGCTGGCACATTTTGCAACCACTTTAGAATACTGTGACATCAAATGGTTCAAATGGCTCTGAGCACTATTGGACTTAACATCTGGTCACCAGTCCCCTAGAACTTAGAACTACTTAAACCTAACTATACTAAGGACATCACACACATCCATGTCGGAGGCAGGATTCGAACCTGCGACCGTAGCGGTCACGCGGTTAGAGACTGAAGCGCCTAGAACCGCACAGCCACAACGGCCGGCACTGTGACATCAAATCAGAAGAAGACAATAACTCAAGGCTCCGTTGCGTGTTAAATCTAAATGTGATACATTCACCGAATTTCGAACGTTTTTATCTATACAGATGCCTGTTGATAACAGTAAGAGTAACTGGCTGTACAACTATCGAATTTATGTCGCTTTATGACAATGGAGGCAGTGGGATTGGAATCAGTAACTGTTGTTGTTATGGTCTTCCGTCCTAAAACTGGTTTGATGCGGCTCTCCATGCCACTCTATCCTGTGCAAGCTTCTTCATCTCCCAGTACCTACTGCAACCTACATCCTGCTGAATCTGCTTAGTGTATTCATCTCTTCGTCTCCCTCTACGATTTTTACCCTCCACGCTGCCCTCCAATACTAAATTGGTGATCCCTTGATGCCTCAGAACATGCCCTACCAACCGATCCCTTCTTCTAGTCAAGTTGTGCCACAAACTCCTCTTCTCCCCAATTCAGTTCAATACCTCCTCATTAGTTATGTGATCTACCCATCTAATCTTCATCATTCTTCTGTAGCACCAGATTTCAAAATCTTCTATTCTATTCTCCTCCAAACTATTTACCGTCCATGTTTCACTTCCATACATGGCTACACTCCATACTAATACTTTCAGAAATGACTTCCTGACACTTAAAACTATACTCGATGTTAACAAATTTCTCTTCTTCAGAAACGTTTTCCTTGCCATTGCCAGTCTACATTTTATATGCTCTCTACTTCGACCATCATCAGTTATTTTGCTCCCCAAATAGCAAAACTCCTTTACTACTTTAAGTGTCTCATTTGCTAGTCTCATTCCCTCAGCATCACCCGACTTAAGTCGACTACATTCCATTATCCTCGTTTTGCTTTTGTTGATGTTGATCTTATATCCTCCATTCAAGACACTGTCCATTCCGTTCAACTGCTCTTCCAAGTCCCTTGCTGTCTCTGACACAATTACAATGTCATCGGCGAACCACCAAGTTATTATTTCTTCTCCATGGATTTTAATACCTACTCCAAATTTTTCTTTTGTTTCCTTTACTGCTTGCTCAATATACAGATTGAATAACATCGGGGAGAAGCTACAACCCTGTCTTACTCCCTTCCCAACAACTGCTTCCCTTTCATGTCCCTTGACTCTTATAACTGCCATCTCGTTTCTGTACAAATTGTAAATAGCCTTTCGCTCCCTGTATTTTACCCCTGCCACCTTTAGAATTTGAAAGAAAGTATTCCAGTCAACATTGTCAGAATCTTTCTCTAAGTCTACAAATGCTGGAAACGTAGGTTTGCCTTTCCTTAATCTTTCTTCTAAGATAAGTCGTAAGGTTAGTATTGCCTCACGTGTTCCAGTATTTCCAAACTGATATTCTCCGAGGTCGTCTTCTAGTGGTTTTTCCATTCGTCTGTAAAGAATTCGTGTTAATATTTTGCAGCTGTGGCTTATTAGACTGATTGTTCGGTAATTTTCACATTTGTCAACACCTGTTTTCTTTGGGATTGGAATTATTATGTTCTTCTTGAAGTCTGAGGGTATTTCGCCTGTTTCATACATCTTGCTCATCAGACGGTAGAGTTTTGTCAGGACTGGCTCTCCTAAGGCCGTCAGTAGTTCCAATGGAATGTTGTCTAGACCGGCGGCTTTGTTTCGACTCAGGTCTTTCAATGCTCTGTCAAACTCTCACACAGTATCATATCTCCCATTTCATCTTCATCTACATCATCTTCCATTTCCATAATATTGTCCTCAAGTTCATCACCCTTGTATAGACCTTCTATATACTCCTTCCACCTTTCTACTTTCCCTTCTTTGCTTAGAACTGGGTCTCTATCTCAGCTCTTGATGTTCATGCAAGTGGTTCTCTTATCTCCAAAGGTCTCTTTAATTTTCGTGTAGGCAGTATCTATCTTACCCCTAGTGAGATAAGCCTCTACATCCTTACATTTGTCCTCTAGCCATTTCTGTTTAGCCATTTTGCACTTCTTGTCAATCTCTTTTTTGAGATGTTTGTATTCCTTTTTGCCTGCTTCATTTACTGCATTTTTATATTTTCTCCTTTCATCAATTAAATTCAATATATCTTCTGTTACCTAAGGATTTCTACTGGCCCTAGTCTTTTTACCTACTTGATCCGCTGGTGCCTTCACTACTTCGTCCCTCAATGCTACCCAATCTTCTTCTACTGTATTTCTTTCTCCCATTCCAGTCAATTGTTCCCCTATGGTCTCCCTGAAACTCTATACAACCTCTGGTTCTTTCAGTTTGTTCAGGTCCCATCTCCTTAAATTCCCACTTTTTGCAGTTTCCTCAGTTTTAATCTACAGGTCATAACCAATAGATTGTGGTCAGAGTCCACATCTGCCCCTGGAAATGTCTTACAATTTAAAACCTGGTTCCCAAATCTCTGTCTTACCATTATATAATCTATCTGATACCTTTTAGTATCTCCAAGATTCTTCCATGTATACAACCTTCTTCATGATTCTTAAACCAAGTTTTAGCTATGATTAAGTTGTGCTCTGTGCAAAATTCTACCAGGCGGCTTCCTCTTTCATTTCTCTCCCCCCATCCATATTTACCTACTAAGTTTCCTTCTCTCCCTTTCCCTACAACCGAAATCTAGTCACACATTACTATTAAATTTTCGTCACCCTTTACTATCTGAATAATTTCTTTTATTTCATCATACATATCTTCAATTTCTTCGTCATCTGCAGAGCTAGTTGGCATATAAACTTGTATTACTGTAGTAGGTCTGGGCTTCATATATATCTTGGCCACAATAATGCGTTCACTATGCTGTTTGTAGAAGCTTACCCGCATTCGTGTTTTCATATTCATTATTAAACATAGTCCTGCATTACCCCTATTTGATTTTGTGTTTATAACCCTGTAGTCACCTGACCAGAAGTCTTGTTCCTCCTGCCACCGAACTTCACTAATTCCCACTATATCCAACTTTAACCTATCCATTTCCCTTTTTAAATTTTCTAACCTACCTGCCCGATTGAGTGATCTGACATTCCACACTCCGATCCGTAGAACGCCAGTTTTCTTTCTCCTGATAACGACATCCTCTTGAGTAGTCCCTCCCCGGAGATCCGAATGGGGGACTATTTTTCCTCCAGAATATTTTACCCAAGAAGAAGCCATCATCATTTAATCATACAGTAAAGCTGCATGCCCTCGAGAAAAATTACGGCCGTAGTTTCCCCTTGCTTTCAGCCGTTCGCAGTACCAGCACAGCAAGACCGTTTTGGTTATTGTTACAAGGCCAGGTCAGTCAATCATACAGACTGTTGCCCTTGCAACGACTGAAAGGCTGCTGCTCCTCTTCAGGAACCACACGTTTGTCTGGCCTCTCAACAGATACCCCACCGTTGTGGTTGCACCTACGGTACTGCTATCTGTATCGCTGAGGCACACAAGCCTCCCCACCAACGGCAAGGTCCATGGTTCACGGGGGGAGGATCAGCAACTATAGATTCGTAATTCGTTATTTATATTTTACAACTGACATGTTTCTGATAGATTATACAATGGTAAGACACAGATTTAGGAACCAGCTTTTAAATTGTAAGACATTTCCAGGGGCAGATATGACTCTGACCACAATCTATTGGTAATGAGCTGTAGATTAGAACTGAAGAAAATGCAAAAAGGTGGGAACTTAAGGAGATATGACACGGATAAATTGAAAGAACCAGAGATTGTACAGAGTTCCAGGGAGACCATAAGGGAACAATTGACTGGAATGGGAGAAAGAAATACAGTAGAAGAAGATTGGGTAGCTTTGAGGGACGAAGTAGTGAAGGCACCAGCGGATCAAGTAGGTAAAAAGACTAGGGCCATTAGAAACCCTTAGGTAACAGAAGATATATTGAACTTAATTGATGAAAGGAGAAAATATAAAAATGCAGTAAATGAAGCAGGCAAAAAGGAATACAAACATCTTAAAAAATAGATTGACAGGAAGTGCAAAATGGCTAAACAGGAATGGCTAGAGGACAAATGTAAGGATGTAGAGGCTTATCTCACTAGGGGTAAGATAGATACTGCCTACACGAAAATTAAAGAGCCTTTGGAGATAAGAGAACCACTTGCATGAACATCAAGAGCTCAGGTGGAGACCCAGTTCTAAGCAAAGAAGGGAAAGTAGAAAGGTGGAAGGAGTATATAGAAGGTCTATACAAGGGTGATGAACTTGAGGACAATATTATGGAAATGGAAGATGATGTAGATGAAGATGAAATGGGAGATACGATACTGCGTGAAGTGTTTGCCAGAGCACTGAAAGGCCTGAGTCAAAACAAGGCCACCGGAGTAGACAACATTTCATTGGAGCTACTGACGGCCTTGGGACGGCCAGTCCTGACAAAACTCTACCATCTGGTGAGCAAGATGTATGAAAGAGGCGAAATACCCTCAGATTTAAAAAGGATATTATAATTCCAATCCCAAAGAAAGCAGGTGTTGACTGACGTGAAAATTACCGAATATTAGAGTAATAAGCCACAGCTGCAAAATACTAACGCGAACTCATTACAGACGAATGGAAAAACTGGCAGAAGCTGACTTAGGGGAAGATCAGTTTGGATTCCGTAGAAATGTTGGAACACGTGAGGCAATACTGACCCTACCACTCATCTTAGAAGCTAGATTAAGGAAGGGTAAACCTACGTTTCTAGCATTTGTTGATATAGAGAAAGCTTTTCACAATGTTGACTGGAATACTCTCTTTCAAATTCTAAATGTGGCAGGGGTAAAATGCAGGGAGCGAAATGCTGTTTACAATTTGTACAGAAACCAGAAGGCAGTTGTAAGAATCGAGGGGCATGAAAGGGAAGCAGTGGTTGGGATGGGAGTGAGACAGGGCTGTAGCCTATGCCCGATGTTATTCAATATGTATATTGAGCAAGCAGTAAAGGAAACAAAAGAAAAGTTCGGAGTAGGTATTAAAATCCATGGAGAAGAAATAATAACTTGGTGGTTCGCCGATGACATTGTAATTGTGTCAGAGACAGCAAGGGACTTGGAAGAGCAGTTGAACGGAATGGACAGTGTCTTGAAAGGAGGATATAAGATGAACATCAACAAAAGCAAAACGAGGGTAATGGTATGTAGTCGAATTAAGTTGGGTGATGCTGAGGGAATTAGATTAGGAAATGAGACACTTAAAGTAGTAAAGGAGTTTTACTATTTGGGGAGCAAAATAACTGATGATGGTCGAGGTAGAGAGCATATAAAATGTAGACTGGCAAAGGCAAGGAAACCGTTTCTGAAGAAGATAAATTTGTTAACATCGAGGATAGATTTAACTGTCAGGAAGTCATATCTGAAAGTATTTGTATGTAATGTAGCCACGTATGGAAGTGAAACATGGACGGTAAATAGTTTGGAGGAGAATAGAATAGACGCTTTCGAAATGTGGTGCTACAGAAGAATGCTGAAGATTAGATGGGTAGATCACATAACTAATGTGGAGGTATTGAACTGAATTGGGGAGAAGCAAAGATTGTGGCACAACTTGACTAGAAGAAGGGATCGGTTGGTAGGACATGTTCTGAGACATCGAGGGATCACCAATTTAGTATTGGAGGGCAGCGTGAAGGTTAAAAATCGTAGAGGGAGACCAAGAGATGAATACACTAAGCAGATTCAGAAGGATGTAGGCTACAGTAGGAACTGGGAGATGAAGAATCTTGCACAGGATGGAGTAACATGGAGAGGGGCATCAAACCAGTATCAGGACTGAAGACCACAAAAATAACAACTCTATTTTTGAACTCATCTCCCTGCTAAGGTCTTAAACCTCCTTACTGGGAGGATCAGTACGCTTGTGTGGTATCACTCAACTCGTTGACGTTGCAGCCAACGTCGTGTTGCATCAGTAACCTCGTTATAATCCACGTACTTCTTTTCGCAGAGTGCGTCCTTCATTGGTTCAAACACATGGAAGTCGGAATGTGCGAGGCCATGGTCTACGATAGATAAGAGAAACCAGTCCAGTGAAGTTTTTAAGCTCCTCTTGGGTCGCAGGCTTGCAGTGACGTGTTTGATTGTGATCCGTCGATCATCTCGAATGAGAGTGTTCTCTAGTGCCGGTACTGCAGGATCAGGGCTGTGTTCGGCCGGCCGCCGCTGGGGAGATCGGACATTTTTGCGTGATCTTGTGTCGATGATGACAGACGCTTCGCCCAATGACTCACAATGCTTTTGTTCACTGCCAGGTCTCCGTAGACATTCTGCAAGCGCCTGTGATATCTGCGATGCTCTGGTTTTCTGTCAACAGAAACTCAATGACAGCTCTCTCCACGGAACGCACCTCCGCCTTTCGAAGGCCATGTGTATCGCCACAATATATCGGCACATCATTGAACTATAGAGACTGAAGTAGGAATATTTCGCGATGCCCCGCAACAAATTGGGCATTGTTTCAACCGCTGTTGGTATCGAAAAAGAATATATTAGATTGCTTATTTTTATTTTAAGATAAAACACACTGTAGAACTGATAAGTAGCAAACACCTTTGTTACGAAAGGAAACCACAAGGTTCAGCACTGCCACAGACAGAGCTTTTTCTTACACGCCCATTGAAGAATTTCGTGCTGATGGCGCATAAGTGAGCCACTTGCTGGAGAGTTTAGATAGGGTGGCCATATTTGTATAAGAGATATATGTCGAAAATTATGGCAGTTACAGCGAAAGCGGAAATATTACATCCGCCACGTAGCTACCGCGGATGGAAGTGCGTATCGAGTGTCCGCGAACCATGGCCATTGAAGAGAAATTCTAACGAAAAATAAGAGGATCACAGCCGAAAAAACGATTACAGAACGGTATGTCATACTCGTGAACACTGCCAGCACCAAAACAGCGCGAAGAAAGGAAGTGCAGGGAGAGATAGAATCCCAAAATTACTCATCAGTGATGCAAACGCTCATAATAGGAAAATGCGTTTCCGAAGCCATAAAATCTGAACTATGAAGCAATACAAGAAATTAATTTGGTCAAATGAGTCTTGGTTAACACAGTTTGCAACTTATGGGTGAATTTTTATGTTCCTAGAGTGAAAAATGGTCGGAGTTCGGTGAGGATTTAGGCAGCCATATCGTGGTATTCCTCGGGCCCCATTCTTACTCTGCAAGGTAACGTTACGGACAAGAATTTTATGACCATTTTGACAGAGCAGCTCCATAGTACATCGTTTGTTTTCCAATGGAGATGCTGTTTTCCAAATCAATGGAGCCTCCGTTCACACAGCACACATCATCCAAGTGTGATTTTGTAAACACGAGAATGAACTGTTGCATCTCTCTTGGTACCACATCACCAGATCACAATATTATTACCATTTGTGTTCTGCTTTGGAGAGAAGATACTTGAAGTTGCCACTACTTAGCAAGAATAATGGAAGAAAAGTTCCTGGAAAACAATACCTGACCTCTATTTACCCACTACGAGATTAGTGGAAACTGTTTTAAGCTCCAACAGTATTCTTACAGCGTGTTAGGCATGGTAATGTGTGGTGTTTTTGATGTTTCCACACATTTGTCGACCCCGTATATTTTGTTCATAAACCGGCTATGCTCCCAAGGAATTTCATCTCTCGAGCCTTTTATTTTATCTTTCTTTCACATTACCCAAGACTCAATCCCACACAGTAATTTTGGTAACGACAATTCCTTACAAAATTTAAGATAGGTTTCTGTTCTTCCTTTATTTTGGAGAAATCTCCTGATGATATGATTAATTGAACTCGTAAATTTTGGTCTAAATCTTCTTGGTACGTTACCGTGGTCCTTGAAAATTTAAATTTATGCACTTACTCTCTGCTCTTATTTTCCATTTCCATTTTTGTCCATACTGGGTCAATACTTTTTGTATTGATATTAACATGTTACATACGCGACATATTTTGTGTAGTTCATATTTCAAATATTACTATAAATGTTGTATACTACTAAAACTTATTACTCCGTCTTGAATACGCACCCTAGTAGTAAAAATATAACTGCAAGTACGTTTGCAGAGTACCTGACGTGTAACAGCTTTTAGTGGGGTAATGTAATTGGAATTTTCAACTTCTGCATTCACCTCCAGCCCAGCTTTAGAAACTAGGATTGTGTCACAAACGATCTGTAATTCATATGACATGATCAGGTAGTCGAAAACAAATGAAGTACACCAATACAAGATCAGAGATTATGGATCATTCCCAAAACGTTACACAGCAAGGGGTGGGCCCCCTACCACAATAACTCTGTAAAGATATAGGAATCCTATTCATGCTGAGAGAAAAAAAATCGCTCTGAGCGCTATGGGACTTGATATTTGAGGTCATCAGTCCCCCAGAACTTAGAGCTACTTAACCCTAACTAACCTAAGTACATCACACACATCCATGCCCGGGGCAGGATTAGAACCTGCGACCGTAGCGGTCCTGCGGTTCCAGACTGAAGTTCCTAAAACTCCTTGGCCACACCGGCCGGCTGCTAACTACCAACAAATGTTTCAAAAACTGGCGGCAGATGAGGAAAATTACTGTCTCGCGATGTGATACTTTGGTTGAATTCAATCTCATTATGAGACGTAACAACGACCCGAAATATCTCCATGGCTTTAGTGAAACAAGTAAGCAAAACAAAAAAAATGCATGACTGCGATCTGTCATGGCCTATTCTCGGTCCTCGTAAAAACACCACGAGATGTAGAACTGTTGCTCCGGCGCACTTACCAACAGAAATCAGCAACCGCAGCAGCGTTTGCATCTCACTGGGCCTCGGGGCTCAAGACACTCTCCTTCGCTAACATGGAACTACTCCCGCAACTGAGATCATTCCGCGGTCCTTAAGAGTGGAAGGAAAGAAAAATACTCTCTCTCTCCTGTCGTAACTTTTCCATCCTTATCTAAAACTATCCCTGAATGTCTGCCTCCCTCAGCATTTCTCGATAGCTAATCTAGCATCCAGTGGGAGGGGTTTAATGCTCTTTAGATTTTATAGCTTTCAGTCGTTCCCTGGCTTACGACTGTGTGTCCCTCTGTCTTCCTCACTACCGGCCGTTTTCGTAGCCTCTAAAACTGCTCTCGGTTGTAGGTAGAGAGGGGAGATGTACGATGGGTTTGAAACATTCTCATCATGGGCCGTTAGACGCTAAGCATTTTTCTATCCCTTTCTGTGTTGCATTCCTATCTCACGTCCAAAACTGGCTCTCTCTGTCGTGTGGTGAGCAGAATTTTTCGTTAGAATTTAAACACGCCCGTGGTTCTCTCGTTTTTGTTTCGACGTTGGTCCCTTTCCCTCATGAAACCACCTGTGTGTCACGTTTGTAACGTTCTGCTTCTGTATGGGAAAGTTTTCATGAAAATTTGAAAATCAGACAGACGTTGCCACACGTACTGGATCTTTCCTTCCTCTGCTGCGATGATCCGTTACTTCTCTAGCCACATAATCACCCAACTGCTGCTGCACATGGAACAGGGAATAAAGAAGCTTAAAATGGTACAGAAACACTTCACCCATCTTCCTTGCAGCAAGACTCAGTGCAGTCTGACCACTGTGAATTTAGCATGGCAGACTCTATACGGCGCCACTGACATGACGCACAGATAGCACATTTCTGCAGTATATATGAAATGAACCAGTACTCAACTTTCGAGTTGTTATTTGACTTTGTCAAATCGGAAGACAGGAGATGTGTTATTTCGAAATGTGTGGGTAAAAAATCCTATGTCAACATCGCTGAAACTCCTTCATTGATTACTACCTTTACCTCACTGAGGAGCTACCATCTGATCAATAAAAAATGTTAATTAATTCAGGGTGTATCAGCCATCAGGCATTACACATCGCCATAATCTGTTGAGCTGAATCGCTGTTGTTGTTATGTACACACTAAAGTAGGTCGTCTTGTTTACATAACTTAACCGTTACCCATTCATATCTGCTGTGCAAGTGTGGCAATATGAGCACTGGAGATGTATGTGTGAATAAAGTTGTAGGTTCAATGAGCATGACGACCTACTGTATTGTGTACATAACAACAAGAGCGATTAAGTTCTGCAGATTATAACGAAGTGTAATGCCTGGTTGCTGATACACACTGAATTAAGAAATAATGTTTATTGATCTGAAGATGGTTCGTCAATGAACTGAAACTAGTAATCGGTAAAGGAGTTTTAGCGATCTTGACGTAGGATCTTCTACCTACACATTTTAGGCACCTCACATTACACACCGGGTGATCAAAAAGTCAGTATAAATTTGAAAACTGAATAAATCAAGGAATAATGTAGATAGAGAGGTACAAATTGACACACCTGCTAGGAATGACATGGGGTTTTATTAAAACCAAAAAAATACAAGAGTTTAAAAAATGTCCGACAGATGGCGCTTCATCTGATCAGAATAGCAATAATTAGCATAACAAAGTAAGACAAAGCAAAGATGATTTTCTTTACAGGAAATGCTCAATATGTCAACCATCATTCCTCAACAGTAGCTATAATCGAGGAATAATGTTGTGAACTGCACTGTAAATCATGTCCGGAGTTACGGTGAGGCATTGGCGTCGGATGTTGTCTTTCAGCATCCCTACAGATATAGGTCGATCACGATGGACTTGCGACTTCAGGTAACCCCAAAGCCAAAAACCGCACGGACTGATGTCTGGGGACCTGGGAGGCCAAGCATGACGAAAGTGTCGGCTGAGCACACAATCATCACCAAACGACGCGCGCAACAGATCTTTCACGAGTCTAGCAATACCTTTTTTTCTAATAAAACACCATGTCATTCCAAGAATGTGTGTACATTTTTATCCCTCTATCTACATTATTCCGTGGCTTATTAAGTTTTCAAATTTATACTGACTTTTTGATCACACGGTACATTGTAATGGTAACCCAATAAGGAACTCTGTTAATATGTAAGAGTGGGTCCCAAGGTCCTAATCCAGACTCCTAAGGGATTATCAAGAGGGTTCCGTGCCTTCAGTGGCTAGAGTAAACGCAAGGCAGCACTCAGCTGAATGAGTGTCCAGATCTCTCACAAGTATGTCTTTAATGTGTTCAAAAAAGATTTGTCAAAGGTCTTAGAGCGACCCTTCTCCATTTCATTCACGGACATGTTAATGTTGCATCTTTCCGCGAGCACACCACTGCTGGGCGCGTAACAGGAGGGCTGAAAACCGTGAACACCCTTTGTTGATTCGCAACACGTTCAAATTTCGTCGAATGGATTTGAACTGTCTCTAGGATTCCACCCCACTCGTATATTCCAGAGTAAAAACTGCGTCCTCACGACAGTCCAAACGGGTCAGATCACGTTCAATTGGCTTGATAGCCCACGATGTCCTTTACATTAGGCATGATTCGTCTACGTGGTGTCAGCTGTGTCGAATGTCGTCAAGAAGGTGGTGCTGCTACTCATCGCATTTCCGAATTGCCGTCTTACACCGCGCAACGTGTGAGAACCGACGTCCCGAGGAGAGGACTGGTTTCATTGATACCCTTTATTCCCCCTCCTGAGGGTTTTTCGTGCCAATTCTGAATGGCAGTGTGTCTGAAATGCTTTACCTGGCCACCCGTAAGAAAACCACGAGATTTTAACCCTGAGTGTCACTATTCCGACGTTCATCCCAGAGCCATCAAAATAGGGCGTGATATGTGGGTACGACGGAGTGTGGCGGCATTGCCATCGCGTGACACGTCTACAGTGACATTGGGAAAATTGTGGTGCCAATGTGGGCGCGTTAACCCGTCTTACAGCTCACATGAACTTCTGAGCTTTGGTCTTAATTTTTAATTGCATGAGTCGACATCTTGCTGTTTGGCCACGCTTGGTAGCCGCGAAGTCAGAGGAGCCTTGTCACGGTTCGCGCGGTTACCCCCGTCGGAGGTTCGAGTCCTCCCTGGGGTATGGGTGTGTCTGTTTCCTTAGCGTCAGTTAGTTTAAGTTAGATTGAGCAGTGTTTAAGCCTAGGGACCTATGACCTCAGCAGCTTTGTCCCATAAGAACCTACCACCAATACCACCACCACCACTTGCTGTTTGAAGCACTGATGAGCTAGAGGGTGACATCGCAGGGCGGCACGCATTTGCACCATTGCAGAGTGAAGTTGTAGGAATGTTGGAGCCAAATTTCATACTAATGCTTTGAAATGGGAGGCAGGTAGGGGGTTTCGAAAAGCTGATACTTCCCATGCGCAGTATAATGCACATCAGAAACAAACCGAGAAATTTTGCAGTTACATCTACAGTAGTACGATTAGAGATGGAAGAATTAATACATGGAAGAATTAATCCACCATGTTGTTCTAAAAGCTCCTGTGCTACCTTTCTGCAGAATCCCACTGCCATGCTTTGTGCTACCATGATTTGGTACAGTGCAACGTATTGACTGAGAAACTACTAGTAATTTACAGTATGTTATACTGAACACGACTAAGACTTTCCTTCCATTAGGCGCTAAAGGAACTGGATAGTCGTTATTATGAATTAGTTTCTGATACAGATCGTTAGTCTGGTCGATATTATTATTAGGGGGCAATTAGCATTCAAAATAAAGATGCAAACATTCTTACACCGCAGTTTTGTCTGATTATTATGCTTGGACAGCATCAAAAAATGAAAATCTCTCTATTATGATAACACTGACTGGTTACTAATAGTAACTATAATGTGTAACGAACATTCTTGTTTCTTTTCATTGAATTCGTTCTGTCAGGCCCAATATTCACCCATCACTTCAATTCAGGAGAGCTATTATGCTGAAAGGATTTTAAGGCTCATGTTCAGTCACACAAATGCACAAACGATAGGACATGAACACGGTCTTTTCTTCTATTTTCAGTGGTCAGGTTTATGAATAGTCTGATGCAGCCAGCTCCTACTAATTTCGTGTAAGTTATTCGTTGATATCTTCTCTACATTTAGATCTACGTGATTACTGTGCTATTCACTGTTAAGTGCTTGTCAGAGGGTTCCATGAACCACCTTCAAGCTGTCTGTACAATTCCATTCTCGAACGGCGGGCGGGAAAAACGAGCACTTAATTTTTTCTGTGCGAGCCCTGATTTCTCTTGTTTTATAGTGATGGCTATTTCTGCCTATGTAGGTGGGTGATAACAGAATGTTTTAGCAATCGGAGAAGGAAACTGGTGATTGAAATTTCATGACAAGGTCCCGTCGCAACGAAAAACGCCTTTGTTTTAATGATTGCCATTCCAATTCTCGTATCGTGTTTGTGGCACTATCTCCTCTATTTTGGAATAGTGTAAAACGAGCTGCCCTTCTTTGTACTTTTTCGATGTCATCCGTCATCCTATCTGATGCGGATGCCACACAGCACAGCAGTACTCCAGAATTTGGCGGAAAAGCCTGGTGTAAGCAGTCTCTTTAGTAGACCTGTTGCATCTTCATCGAAGTCTTTGGTTGGCTCTACCCACAACATTATCTATGTGATCTGTCCCATTTAGGTTATTTGCAATTGTAATACCTAAGAATTTAGCTGAATTTATAGGGTTAAGATTTGTGTGACTTACCGCGTAATCTAAATTTGGCGGATTTTTTTAGTACTCATGCAAATAACTTCACACTTTTCTTCATTCAGTGTCAATTGACACTTTGCGCATCATACAGATATCTTATCAAAATCATTTCGCAATTCGTTTTGGTCGTCTGATGTCTACGAGACGGTAAATGGCAGCATGATCTCCAAACTATCTGAGAGGTCTATTCAGATTGTCTCCTATGTCGTTAATATAGATCAAGAACAACAGAGGGCCTTTGACACTATCTTGGGGAACATCGGGTATTACTTCAGTTTTACTCGATGAATTTCAGTCTATTAGTAGGAACTGTGACCTTTCTGAAAGGAAATCACGAATACAGTGGCACAACTGAGGCGATAATCAATAGGCACGCAGTTTGGTTAGAAGACAATTGTGAGGAACGGTGTCGAAAGCCTTCTGGAAAACTAAAAAATATTAAATCAATTTGACACCTCCTGTCGACAGCATTGCTTCATGAGTATAAAGAGCTAATTTTATTTCACAAGAAAAATATATTTTGATTTCGTGCTTACTATGCATCAATAAATCGTTTTCTTCGACATAATTCGTAAATTTCGGACACAGTATATGTTCCAAAACCCTACTGCAAATCGACGTTAAGGTGCTATCATTCTTTTCCTCTCCCATTCTGCAGGTGACTTACTCATTCCTTACCTTATCAGTCCACTTCGTATTTAACATCCTTCTAAACAACTACATTACAAAAGCTTAGATCGTCTTGTTTCCGGTGTCCGGTGTTCACTACCATACAAATCTCTGCTCCAAACGTACATTCTCTTTGTTTCTCAAGTTGAGGTCTATGAATTTTAATCCCACTCTTGAATGTTATTTTTATTTCTGTCATTCCTTCTTAAATGTGTAGATTGAAGAGTAAGGGCTAAAGACCAAATGGTTGTCTCTCACCATTTTTAAATCCAGTACTTAGTCCTCCAATTTATGGTTCCTTTCGTTTCTTCTACTTCCTGAATATTTGTGGTTTTTCATTAATTTCTAAAAATTTCAAACATAATTTTACATTATCTGTGTCGGCAAATCCGATAACTCATCTTGATTTCTCTTCTTTCATTGTCAAGAGTAACGTAACAGAACGAGTATGTTGCCTACAACATACATTGCGCGTAAGGACCAAGGAGATAAGATACGAGAAATTAGGGCTCATACGGAGGCATATAGACGGTCGTTTGTCCCTGGTTCCGTTTGTGAGTGAAACAATAAAGGCAATGATTAGCAGTGGTAAGGGGTACGCTCCGCCACACGCCGTAAGGTGGACTGCGGAGAACTGATGTAGATGTAGAACATCAGAACTGCCTCTCCACTGCCTTTACGTTTTCGAAAGCCAAACTGGTAGTCACCTAACAGTTCCTCTATTTTTCTGCAATTCTTGTTTGTTATTCTTGTCAGCAACTTCAATGTACGAGACGTTAAGCTGCCTGTTCAGTAATTCTTGCCCTTATCTGGTCTCGCAATCTTCGAAATTGTATGCATGATATTTTTTCTGAATTTATCATGGTATGTCTCCAGCCTCATTGATTCTATACATCAACCTCAATACTCCCTTGTTTGCCACATTCCAAATTATGGATTTAGGAACTAAGAAGGAAAATAAAATAACCCTTCCATCTTCCAAAAGGTCTGTTGTTGTAAACTCTCATTCTAGTACTTGATACCCACATCTTCCACATGGACTCCATTTATGCTTCTTCAGTTACGTGCTCAAAAAATTTCTACCCCACGAAGGTGGTACAACACGGAGAAATCGCTCACGTAGACGACTTTCACAATGGGCTGATTCTCACGGCCCGGCACCTGGGAACGAGCATCGCAGCACAGCTGGTCAGTAGTTTCATGGGCATCTATGGAAAGTTGTTGAAGGACGATTAAAACACGATTAGGTGACAAAGTGTGGTATATGGAAGCCTCATTACAGAAAGTGGGCGTCGCAGCCTTGCACGATCTGTAATGTACGGTAGGTAACGATCTGTGATAGATATGATGTCAAGTTCAGTGCTCATACTGGCACAATTGTTTCCAACATTACAGTTCAGCACACATTGTTGGACACAGACAACTCCTATACGTTCCCGTCTCGATACAATGCCAATGTTAGTTGTGATTGTAGTGGGGCGGAAGCATCTTGACTGGGCCGTGGATTAATGGAAACGGATCTGCTGTTGAATAACGTTTATTGTTACATCTGCTTTATGGTTCTGTCATCCAGGCCTATGCTCGTCGAAACATGTGCTGCTCAAATGTTCAAATGAGTACGAATTCGTAAATGACCAAATTGCTAAGGCCATCGGTCCGTAGACTTACAAAATACTTTAACCTATTTATGCTAAAAACAGCACACACACCCTTGCCCGAGGGAGGACTCGAACCTACGGCTGGAGAGGTCAAGCAATACGTGTCATGGCGCCTCGAACCGCGAGGCCTAGCGCTGTGCTAAGGATGCAGGTCGTCTGGGGCCGCATTATGTTATGGGGGACATTTACGTGGGATTCGGAGACATTGCAACAAGTGATCACTTTCTCAAGATTGTAATGGAAACTGTGCGACCCTTCAAGCTTCAAATCATCTGCTACAGCGTTGGCGTCTTCCAGCTGGATATCTGTCCCTGTCACATGGTCAAAATCAAGATACAATGATTTTAGGAGCTTGATAGTGAACTCACGTAGATGTCTTGGCCACCAGATCAGCATGATTATGGATGGACCTTGGGTGCTATCGGGCGTCAACTCCTTGTCTACAAACCACCGGCGCCCAATGTACGGAAATAGTGTCATCTGTGCGTAGAGATCTGATGCCACACACCTCCGGAAGCCTAGCAAAGGACTGGTCGAGTCCATGCCGTGAAGAGCCACTGCTGTACTGCGTTCTATAGTTGGAACAACATACAGTTATGCAGGTGGCCGCAATGTCGGTTCATCAGAATACCTCTCCAAATAAGTAATTAGGAAAGTTTTGAAACTGTTGATAAACATTTCAAAAAAAATCCTGAAAACCAGTTACCACAACACTAATAACTTGATGAGGTATATACTTACCCCTAGTTCAAACACAAGAGCACCAGGAAGAAATTGTTTTCTCCATAAGGTGGTTAAAGGATTTACGTTGGCAGTCGATCCCATTTACCTGCTTAGCTAAGTGATAAAGTCTTTGCGTACCATGCAGCAGGCCCGGGTTCGATTCCCGATCGGCTTGAAGATTTCCTTCGCTCCGGGACTGCGTATTGTGTTGTCCTCGTCATTCTTTCATCATCATCATCGACGCCTGAGTCACCCAACGTGACGTCGCCTGAAATAAGACTTGCTCCAGGCGTCCGAACTTCCCAGAATGGGTCCTTCAGGCCAACAGTGGCACACGATCATTTCATAAGGAAGAGCTCAGCACAGATACCGAATAATCGTAGGTGTCACTTAAAGTGTTCAGTGTTGTACATATTAGGGATATTGTTATACAAAGATGTTCACATGACGAGTGATGATAATCTGCTTGCTACATTTGACAGTTTATTTGGAATATTTGTCACTATGAGCGTCTTTGCGTGACTAAAGATATAAGTGACGCTTATTATTTGTCTAGTAGAGTTAGAGCACTGGGAGGTAATTTATCGTCCAGAGAAGGAAAGAAAACGTTGTGTCGTGGCAGAATGAGGAGCTTGGATGACGGGCGTACCGCACAAAGAACTGACGTAATTGAGGACATAGGATGATTTAAGAGGATTTTATAGAGAGACGATTCATTTCGAGAAAACGTAATTTGCATCGAGTTAATTTTGTTGCAAGCGATACCTGCAGTAGATACTGAATCCTACAAAAAACGGTTAATTTGCTAATGCAGCCCGATAAAGAAAACGAAATAAGGTAAGGCAATTTGCCGCGCAGTGATTTATTTCAAGTAGATGCGGCTTAGCACTTCACATTCTTGCGAAGAGCAGGGTCCAAATGAACATTTTGAGAGCATATTAGGAACGATTTTCATTTACAAAATTGCATAAAATTCAGGGTTCGTCTTATAACAGGGCACGGATTTCGTTACGTTCTAGTTAGACGATGTGTGTGATTTTTTTTTTTTCAAACAAAGCCATTCTAAGTACTATCGACGGCCATTCTCTATATTCAACATCATTTACAGATCGTCACAACCAAGATACTTTAATTGATATTACACATATCAAAAGAAATTGGCAGTCTTACGTTCACGGTTAAGATTAGGGTAGCAAAGGTAATTCTAGACCAGAGTAAATGGGACCATACTCTATCAGAAATTCGAAGTCACTCAGTTACCAAGTAAAACTTAATAGTGGCAGTACAGTCACCCAGTTAGAATTGTAGAATTATATTTAAGAGTTTTCAGTATTTCATTGCTTCCTAGAAACATTCGGTAGGAGCCTTATGTGTACCCGATTGGCAACCGCATTCGTTGGGTGGCTTATCCTCCGAGAAATTCATTCACCTGACTAGTTCGTTACTGACCTGCATGATACCTCGTGAAGAGGTTGTCTGGAGATATTGCTAGTGTAAAATTTCATATCGCTAGTTAGTTAGTCATGTTCCATTGTTCATGATTTACATCAAAATGATGTGGAACAACTCAGGTTATGTACTACCTGTGCATTGATAGTTGAGTGTATAGCTGCTGGTTCGATTTTTACGGAATGGTTTAAATTTAATGATTATGTACAGGTTAATCGTTGTCATGAATGTAGCAGGTATTTAACGGCAAAGCAAATATTTTTATCTGTTATACTACGCATGTTACTGGCGATAAATACTCGAATGCTGTGTGGGAGGGTCTCAGAAGAAATGATTTCAGATTACATTTACATTTGCTTTCCTAACAGTTTGTACGAAAACTACCATAACCACCTACTTTCATCAAAACTCCAGCAAAATTGTTCTCCAAGAAACTGGAGCCTCTAAACGAGCCTTAGGAAACGAAAAATGTAGAAAATAAATATGTTATCGGGCAAATGATTACAGTTTGTAGTGATTTCTTAATTAATTGTTTCTGGACCACTGAAATATTCAGTAACACGTAAAAACGCATATTTTTCTTCTACGGTTCTAAGTGTGGTTGACATCAGTCTTCTCAGATTCCAATGGATTCTTTATGATAAAATTCACTGTAGAATTTTTATGTTGCTAAGCTTCAGTTAGAAAATTTGACCTCTTGAAGTAATGGCCACAAGATGATTGTGGAACTGCATATGTGATTCTCACTGAGCAATCAACATTCTGATATGTCACGTATACGTCAAAATTATGTTAACAGTAGAAGTACACGAAAGATACTTTTCTAGCCAAATTAGAAATTATTAGTATAAAAAGATGTTGAATGCTGTATTTTTGAGAAGCTCAATAACACATTTCTCCGATTTCGAAATTTCATCAAGATGCACACCCAAAAACTTTGCAAAATTTTATAATTTTCGATGATTCTTGTTGAAGAGCTTATGTTGGTGTTATCTCATGCATGTATGTTCTTCAAAAATTTCCCTGTCTTTGGAAGTTAACTTCTTATGAAAGGGTACAGTATCGCCCGTCATTGAAAATAAGTACAACATTCTTTGTTATTCTTCTCAGAACAACATACTTTTTTGTAATAATAACTCAGTTTCACTTAATACACCGAAGCCGGATACCAGTGTAGGAAAGAATGGCAATTTATTTATTTAATTGATCACATGTGCACTCCCACAAAATAAATCCCTACATCCAATTTGGTGAGATCTGCGAAATGAATGAATATATGGTCGTCTGCTAACCACAGATAGTGAATGTGCAATGTATGATCATCTTTGAGATGGTCCTTTGGTCACCTTTGGTGGAACCAACGAGATGAAATTTACCTGAGCTTTGAGCTCCTGAAATGTGGCTGACCAATGGGTAGCATGGTCTTCCCCACCTCGACGGAGGTGCGAGATGACCTGAAGAATCGCCATGTTTCAGCACTCTGCCGATGGACCTTGTGTTGGTAAGACCTGTTTTAGGTGTGCTCCGTAAAGACAAAAGAGTGGAGTGAATGGTATGCATGTGGAATACTTAAGAGTAGTTTAGAATAATAATATCTCTATTTCAGGAACTTTTGTGGGGAGAATTAAATGTCAGGCAGGTAATATTAAGGGGATCGTAGTAATCTTCGGAAGTGGCCAACTGTCACAATGAAACCACGTGTAGCAATAAGTTGAAATACTTCCGAGTGCTTAAGCTGAATTACTGGCGTGTGTACTATAAGTTGGAAATATTTAAGAAATGACGTGTGCAGTACTTGAAATTAGAGACGAGTACTTTCACGTGGTCAGTTCAGGATAAGGAGAAATACTCGTCTATGGCATCAGTTGAGGACTCGCGTGTGTGATGAATATGTTCTTAATATTACTTTGCGTGTTATGTTTGCGCGTGACGCTTCATTCAAACTATAATACTCTGAGAGTGAAGCAAGGTGAGTCAGCCGTCTATCCAACAACGCCACTTGGCTTTCATTCCACAGGAAGACGTGCATATATCCTACAGAGTTCATAGTAGGAAAGGAAAGTTACGAAGTGGGGCAGTGTCGTGTGAAACTGGGATGAATACTAATTGAAGTTGGAAAGCTGAAAGTGATGTGATTATAACGTTGTGACTAGTCCTTGTGTTGTATTCCATGTTGCAGTGTGGTGTATGTCACGTAATTTAAGTATGTGTGGTTTGCATGGGAGTAGCAAGATAGTTTGCATGTTCCTTTTGTACCGCTCGGTCTGGAGGAAATTTACGTGATGATGGGTGTTAGAGTCGAAGTGTGAGATATACCAAAAGATCCACCATCCTATCGAGAAAGTGCTCTGTAGTGTTAGATAGTTACGAGATCTAAGATAAAGAATCACCAATGTAAGGCCATGCCCACTCTGCGGAGTTTCTCATGTACAATTGTAGAAAATGTAATGGTGTGTTTAGTGTATAGAATTTATCGGAATAGGAAAGATAGTGAAAAGCAAAAGATTGGTGGCCTTTTCCTTCGAATTGTATGTTGTCATGATATCCAGAATTTATCATGTGTGCGCCATTCATATTCAGTGCGATGGCCACGTGTTGATCAAAGCCGTTAAATAAAAAAGAAAATGAGGTATTGCCAGTGCGTAGTGAACAGTCAGAGTTGCGTAAATTACTAATAGTCAGATGCGCGTTTCCGTATCCGTTGCGTAATAGTAAAATAGGAGAATAATTTTTAACTTAATTCTGAGTACTAGAGCTCATGTTACTTGATAAATAAGAATGAGTCCCCTCGCTTGGCAGACCATTCATCTTGCAGCCCTGACTGCTTGATGCCACAGTATGAGCAAGGCATGTGGGTGCCTCTCATTTATTCTAAAAATGGAAGAATATGTGAAACAAATATCCCCAGTATAAGAGAAGAGCTCCTGCTGTTCCACCTAATAACCTCCAAATTCGTCCTTCTCCAATATGATGGTGTGACTTTACCGTATACCGATCTCCGTCCCTCCAGACCATTGTAAGACAGTAATAGTTTTCTAAACTGAACTGGAATTCATCTTCCAAAACACATTCCTCCATTTATTCACAGTTAATTCCAGTGTTTGCTAATTCCACAATAAACTCTTTGCATTTCTGGGAGTGGAACACACACTGCCGAACGTAAGGCTCCGACTAGTTCCTATGTTTCTCCAGAAATAAGTTTTGTCGGAAATCTACAATTCTTAGGCATATTTAAGCTCTGAAAACAATTTTCTTGCGCAAAACTTTGGATGTCAATGTACAGTTGCATCAGTTGACGGTCGTTCTGTGTAGTGGTTACTCTTCATCGTTCATATTCTGATCAATGGCCGACATTTCCTGTGCGACGCACGGTAAACAAAACATTAAAATTACACTTAATGATGCGCACAACATTGCAGTCTGTGTCTTACGTAATTCTAGTCTCGTCAGAGGGTTCTTTCTGCAAGAACATACTGTAGACGAAAATACAGACTCCCGTAAGATATGGTGGATTGTGATAGAGTTCTGTTGAAATCGTCGCTCTTTTCATAAATCCAAGATCGGTTGCGTCGGTTCAGTGTGTTCTAAAACGATTGTCTCAGTTGAAAACTGCTTTGTGAGCTATAAATCAAAATTCCACCAAATACGAGTGAGTTCTCGTGTAATAGAACTGGCATTTCCGATCACCAAATAAAACAGTTTGAAATTATCTGCCCCTTTTCGTATCGATTTCTTTTATTCACATATTCTTCAACAACTATCTTCATGTGATTAAAGATTCCGCATTTCATTACTGTGTTAGAAATAATTTCCACCTTCACCATAGAGTATTGTAAGTCAGAGAGAACCTCGTAGTCATAGTGAATTAACAGGTTTTGTGTGGGATAGCTGCTATAAACAAATGCGGCAAAGCATATAATGAGAAAAGTGTTCATCTTAATTTTGACATTTCTCTAGAAGAAAAGCTGTTCAGTGTTTCAATCTAAAGTAAAAAAATAAATGGATTTTGACTACTAGTTTCAATTAAAGTACGATGCTTTAAGCAATTAATATTAAATCAGATAACGTATTTGAGGTGAAACTTGTTACAGAAAGGAGGTAATTAGCTACTGTTTATTAATTAAAACATAGGTAATGATACAGTAGTATTTGCCTCGACAAATTTGAGGTTCATAATCATCTTATCCCATGAAATCGTTTGGTATGCATCACGATAACATTCTGTTTGATTTTTATTTTGGCTTTTTCTTTCTGTATGTTTCCAGCCCTTCCACCAACTTTCAACCCGCTTCAATCAATGTACCGTAAATATGCCTTATATGCGAACAGAACAGTTAATTTGTGATTGACTCCCAATGTCATTTGGTTGTACTAAATTATCCGCATAATTGCCCATCAGCGTAGATTAAAGGCAATTAAATATAATTTGTTTCATTAAGTACATCGTTATTCTGACGTAGGGCTTTTTTGACACCATGTTGATGAGGTTTCAAGCCACTAGACTAAAAGCAGCAGCCTCCTCAGCTGAACTTTGGCGGTAGTAGCATTTGAGGGGATAGTCTTGGCACGGTACCTACGTGTGTAGCGACAAGGCGCTTTGACAGCTAGAGGTATGTGGATCTTTCAACATAGCGCTACATTGTGTTTGGCAGGGGTGAAGTTGTGAAACTGATGCTGGGGGGGGGGGGATTTTCAGTATGTCCCACTCGTGTTAGTGTTTTAACACAGAAGATAAATGAACAAAAATTACTGAAGGTTCTTGTTTGAATTTATGTAACCAAGATCAAGTTATACATAAAATTGGACACGTGCTGCATCCCTGGAGAACCAATGAGCACACCATATCCATGGTAGTTGTGGATAAGGAAGTCTACATTATATTGGGAGCTCATATTAATGTTGTTTCAAATAAACTAGGGATAGATCTCAGTATGGTCATTTCTTTCGTTATAAAGGAATCAAATACCTGTTTCTATAGAAAGTACTCCCATCTTCCTCGGACGACACGATTTCTATTTGTGGAGAAATCTTAGTCATTTGTTAAATTATAATTTTGTTTTTCATTGGTCGATAGCCTCAGATACTTTGGGAGGGGAAACTCGATTCGTAGTAGGATGTAATATACTTTATTGACCGTGTGCTATATGCCCATTTCGACGTTTATGTCATTTTCCAGCACTTAAAATAAAAACATAGCAACATTAAAAAATATTGTAGCTGAAGTATGTTATTTGGAAATATTACAAGATTTAATAACAATCGTGTTACGAACAAGGCATAAGCCGTTTCCTCTACTAACATATGATTTATGCTGCTTCATGTGGGATATAAATAGGATTAATATTCCACACACCAACGCATATTTCAAGTATTCCAGGTACAACGTAATGTGTCGACGAAAGCCTAATTCCTTACATTACACTACCACAAGTCAAGAAATGTTAGCTGTAATCACTCTGTATGTAAACTGACAGCTACAATCAGCTGCTCATTAAATGTAAACTGGAGGTGAACTTAAGACAATGTCGTATTTCATCTGTGCAGTTATGATCTTATTTCCAAATAATTTGTATTTAACACTCTTTATATAAATAATCAGAATATTTTGATGTCTGTATTGGATATGAAATTCTATGTAAATCGCTAGCTATATATTGCTATAGAGGTGGAGCAATTTTCAGTGTGGTTTGAGTCACCTATACCATGTTGATAGTCGTCTTGTTCTATCAATGGATATACAATGCATACATATCTGCATCTTTAACTATGAAGTTTTACTGTGCCTTATGTAATTAGATATAAACGTTTCTATCTCCTAATAGCGAAGACTGTCATCCACTCTTATATGTCATAGTCAGTAGTCAGCAATGTAATTTGTGAATTACGTATTTGACAGTTTTAATGAACAGCTAATTGTAACTATTAGTTTGTATAGTGAGTGCTAGCCCTGCTAGGTCATGCTATATAAGGACTTAGTTTTCGTCCACATATTGTGGTGTATACAGACTATGCGAGATGTTGCTTTGTATGTTAAATGGTAAAGTGGTTCATATACCATGTCAAACACGATAAGTCATGTGATGATTGTGAACATCTAAGTAGAGGAAACGGCTTATGTTTCTAACACGATTGTTATTACATCTTGTAATATTTACAAATTATGTATTGATGCTTCACTGCTTACCACGTTATAATGTTTTTATTTTTATTTTTGGCGTTTATAAATGAGCTAAACGTCGAAATCGCATTCTCTCAGGTAATCAATTATTGTTACTAAATGTTTATCATACAACAGAAACTGGTCAATGAGAGCCATTTCATGAGCCACACATTTCTGACTATTCTTGCAACCTTGTGAAGATGATCATGTGTCTCCCTTGCTCTCAACGAGTAAGGAAATGAGAGATGAGACAATATGTTCGTTTATTTTTATTGTATAAGTCCTTCCCCTTACCCATGTTTCCTGTAATTTACCATGAACAAATCACTGTGTGTGTGTGTGTGTGTGTGTGTGTGTGTGTGTGTGTGTGTGTGTGTGTGTGTATGTGTGTGTGTGTGCGCGAAAGTAGATTTCAAATGTTTTTGTGGGGTTCAAAGTTAGCAAACGTAGTCTGTAGTCACCTGCTGTCCTAATCTTGTGGGGAGGTTCAACAGTGATCAGGAGCATTATTGGTCAGAGTGATATCCCCCCCCCCCCCCAATGTCCGATGGTGGAACCATTTTTCAACCAGGTGCCACTTTCTAAGCTCTGACGGAAAACGGGTGAGTGAGCAGACATAATTTCATGAACTGTCTTGTTCGGATGTGGATACAGGTACTTGAATGTGATAGTACAGTTTGCAGAAGTGCTTAATCCATTCTATTTAAGCTTGATTTGTGTTAGGGAAATTTTCCATGACGCAATATTCAGATTCTTTTAATTAACATTGTTCGTTGCGAGTAATTGGATTCTGAATGCTTTGTTCAGGCTTGATCTCCCGCCACCTGTGTCTTTAGTCCCATGTACTACCGATAGTAATGTCTCCCTCTTCGCTCATTTGATAGTTTACCAATCCGTGCATCACGTGGAGAATGTTGTGCTATATTCAGTGTGGTTAACTTCAGTGAACCTTTTTCTTTATTGTAATGAACTGTATGTTAGATACACATGTGTTAGTAAACACATTGCTTTCAGATAAAATTGCTATGCATTTTATAGACCGCAAAAATCTGGCCATAACGAATATATACTTGTACTGAGAATTAAGGTTGCAGGTATGTGCTAAGGTCTGATCAGGGTAGATACAAAAAATAAAGTCCATATTTGCCCACTGCTAGTTGGAATGAGTATAACATCTTTGAGTTGGTGGATCTTTGATGGTTAAGACAGTGGGCGTGAACAGTAAAAAACTGGGAGTCGCTGCCACGTGTTTGGAGGAAGAAGACGTGTAGTTACAGCTGTAAGGTAAGGACTCGTGCTGTGCAATTACACTGAGCAAACTTTAGCACGTAAATGTAAGGAGATATATAATGATTTCAAAATGGGTTTGTATGTCCAAGGTTTGACACAGTAAGGGTTTTGTAAAATTTTTTGGAAGAGTGGTTTGTGCTGCAAAATGTTGGAAATGCTAGTTTTAGTGTATGACTATGCAATATATATGTGCGGTTCATAGTTTGAAATCGATTTTCGTGTGACTAAAGTTATCAGAGTAATGATTTCAAATAAGTAATTTTATGCCATTGCATAACTAGCATTATTCAAAGGACAATATAATTTCATTAATTAACCATCAGGGCAAAAGTTAATTTTTCAGTACTGTCTTAATGTCACTGCACAAAGTGCATTATTCTCTTAAACTTGATTGCTGAGTCAAATACATGTTTCATACTTGCAAAATGGAGAAGTGCAAGAAACAAGTTCCCTGACGCAGTTAGATACAGGTTGGTTGAATGATTAACTTGGAACAATTTTATCATTGATACTTTCACTAATTAAAAGGAAACAATTTTGGTTAGATACTTTCACTTTTAAAGATGAATTTTATCCATTATACTTTCACTTGGCCACATCCTCTGTGGTGACGTTCTTGGATATATTTTCCAAAACTGTGTACTTTGTTTGTGAGCATTCCTTTTGCCACCACTGTTTCGGCTGTGCACTGCATTGCTAGTTGCGTAATACTGCGTTTGCTGCTACTGTTGTGAATGTTTATTTTTAGCTCTACTTCTGCTTATACGGAGTTTATGTGTCTATTCTAATTATTTTACTTTTTGTGTACAAAATACCGTCTTATGAATCACGACCATTTTGAATATCTTGTCCGCCATGTTGTCTCCCTCAAGATGTCTAAAACAAATCGACAGGGTGATAAAGTACAGTTACGCAGTCCCTCAAAATTACGTTAGCAGCAACAACCGGACAATGACCTAGTTTTGTCATCTAATCCTCTTACTTCACAAACTGGTCAGTAATTTGACAACAATGCTGCAGCAAGCAATGACGCCACAGAGTCACAAAATTCCGCATCGATTCCTCTTGTGCCTCTGGATTCTCAGAACGCAGTGAGCCAATTAGAAACAGTTTCCCATGACTCATTCATGTAAATTCAACCTTCACAAAGCCATGTGGTTGATTCTGACAACCAGTTTCTCTTGCAATATTCTTCCACAGACAGAGAAATGGTTTCAGCTGGAATTCTCAAACAGTTGTTAGCAACTCTCCCCAGCAATATGAGTCGCAACACCCAAATCCCGAGGTTACATCTCCAGCTCTAATTGAAGATAATTTAGATCGTTTCCTTCGACTGCTGAATGAACGTGACACAAAGCGTGATGAAAAATTTGCTCAATACCGTAAATACAATGCTTATTGAGATGAATGCCTTACTGATAACATTCAGAAATTAACCCAAACTATAGACACAATTAAAGAAGTAAGTGACAATAAATTACAGGATATCACTAAAACGCATAAGCGTGACATTACTGACCTTAGGGGCAGAATCAATGCAGTACTTTCACCTGAGTCTATTGAAAAGTTACAAGAAACTTCCGCTGCTCATTTTGAGCACATACAGGTCTTAGAATCATGTACTAAATCCCTGACATTTGACGTCACTCAACTTAAAACAAAGGTCAGTGAACAGGGTGAGCAATTCCACTCACAATTAGAAAACGTAACGGAAAGAGTACCGACTTTCAAAACTCATGCAGAAAATGAATTAGATCAGGCAACCCCAGTTCCCTTTTCAGAAACAACTGAATACCAAGCTGTGACTAAATTTCAGAGTAAACAAGTCACTATTAATGAACAACAAAAACTCAACTCAGTTCGTGATAAACTTTCCGATATTCAGCAAAAATTACAGGACGACAGTCTGCCTCGTAATTTTGTCTCAGAACAGCAGGAAAATCCGTTGGCATACCATCAACAACTGCCCCATTTTTATCTTCACAGGATCCATTTGCACAAGATAACCCTCTACAAAATAATACCTTCCCAGGCAATTTTCCTTTGCCCCATGATGCTCCTTCTACTCATGTGATAACTGCACATATCTCCCCAGAAAATTCTGGTTCAGTGGACCAGGGGGTTATGAAAGGTATGTGCTAAGGTCTGATCCAGGTAGATCCAGAAAATAAAGTCCATAGTTCCCAACCGCAAGGTGAAATGAGTATAATATCTTTGAGTTGGAGGATCTTTGAGGGTTAAGAGAGCTGGCCACAAGTAGTAGAAAACTGGGGAGTCACAGCCAGGTACCCAGAGGAAGCAGAGGTGTGCGACAGCTTTAAGTTAAGGACTCGTGCTGTGCAATTACACTGAGCAAACTTTAGCATGTCAATGAGAGGAGATATATAATGATTACAAAATGGGTTTTGTTAGATAATGTGGAGAGTTAGGATTTGCATGTCCAAGGTTTGACATAGTAAGCGTTTTGTAAAATTTTTTGTAAGGGTGATTTGTGCTACAAAATCTTGGAAATGGTAATTTTTGTGTATGTCTTGAAATTTTAACAATATATATATTGAGATCAACATTACGTTTACATCTAGCAGCAGCAATCATAATCCTCATTCTTTGCTTGCACTGATTATGAAAATGAGTAGTAAAGTAAAGTTACCCACCTATGAAAGAATCTAAATAAAATGAGGCCTCAGTGCAATATATATGTCCAGTTCATGGTCTGAAATAGATTTTGGTATAACGAAAGTTATTAGTGTAAAGTTATTTCAAATAACTAATTTTATGCCATTGCGCAACTGGCATTATTTAAGGCAAGATATAATTTTATTAATTAAACATCAGGGCAAAGTCAATTTTTCAGTACCATCTTAATGCCATTGCACAAACGGCATTATTCTCTTAAACTTGACTGGTGAGGTAAATACATGTTTCATTACTGACAAAATGGAGGAGTGCAAGAAACAAGTTTGCGAACAGAGTCAGATGCATGTTGGTTGAATAATTACTTTGGAACAATTTTATCATTGATTCTTTCACTAACTAAAAGGAAACAATTTTGGTTAGATATGAAATTTCCTGGCAGATTACAACTGTGTGCCCGACCGAGACTCGAACTCGGGACCTTTGCCTTTCGCGGGCAAGTGCTCTACCAACTGAGCTACCGAAGCACGACTCACGTCCGGTACTCACAGCTTTACTTCTGCCAGTATCCGTCTCCTACCTTCCAAACTTTACAGAAGCTCTTCTGCGAAACTTGCAGAACTAGCACTCCTGAAAGAAAGGATACTGCGGAGACATGGCTTAGCCACAGCCTGGGGGATGTTTCCAGAATGAGATTTTCACTCTTCTGCAAGTTTCGCAGAAGAGCTTCTGTAAAGTTTGGAAGGTAGGAGACGGATACTGGCAGAAGTAAAGCTGTGAGTACCGGACGTGAGTCGTGCTTCGGTAGCTCAGTTGGTAGAGCACTTGCCCGCGAAAGGCAAAGGTCCCGAGTTCGAGTCTCGTTCGGGCACACAGTTTTAATCTGCTAGGAAGTTTCATATCAGCGCACACTCCGCTGCAGAGTGAAAATCTCATTCTGGAAACATCCCCCAGGCTGTGGCTAAGCCATGTCTCCGCAGTATCCTTTCTTTCAGGAGTGCTAGTTCTGCAAGTTTCGCAGAAGAGCTTCTGTAAAGTTTGGAAGGTAGGAGATGGATACTGGCAGAAGTAAAGCTGTGAGTACCGGACGTGAGTCGTGCTTCGGTAGCTCAGTTGGTAGAGCACTTGCCCGCGAAAGGCAAAGGTCCCGAGTTCGAGTCTCGGTCGGGCACACAGTTTTAATCTGCCAGGAAGTTTCATATCAGCGCACACTCCGCTGCAGAGTGAAAATCTCATTCTGGAAACATCCCCCAGGCTGTGGCTAAGCCATGTCTCCGCAGTATCCTTTCTTTCAGGAGTGCTAGTTCTGCAAGTTTCGCAGAAGAGCTTCTGTAAAGTTTGGAAGGTAGGAGACGGATACTGGCAGAAGTAAAGCTGTGAGTACCGGACGTGAGTCGTGCTTCGGTAGCTCAGTTGGTAGAGCACTTGCCCGCGAAAGGCAAAGGTCCCGAGTTCGAGTCTCGGTCGGGCACACAGTTTTAATCTGCCAGGAAGTTTCATATCAGCGCACACTCCGCTGCAGAGTGAAAATCTCATTCTGGAAACATCCCCCAGGCTGTGGCTAAGCCATGTCTCCGCAGTATCCTTTCTTTCAGGAGTGCTAGTTCTGCAAGTTTCGCAGAAGAGCTTCTGTAAAGTTTGGAAGGTAGGAGACGGATACTGGCAGAAGTGAAGATGTGAGTACCGGACGTGAGTCGTGCTTCGGTAGCTCAGTTGGTAGAGCACTTGCCCGCGAAAGGCAAAGGTCCCGAGTTCGAGTCTCGGTCGGGCACACAGTTTTAATCTGCCAGGAAGTTTCATATCAGCGCACACTCCGCTGCAGAGTGAAAATCTCATTCTGGAAACATCCCCCAGGCTGTGGCTAAGCCATGTCTCCGCAGTATCCTTTCTTTCAGGAGTGCTAGTTCTGCAAGTTTCGCAGAAGAGCTTCTGTAAAGTTTGGAAGGTAGGAGACGGATACTGGCAGAAGTAAAGCTGTGAGTACCGGACGTGAGTCGTCCTTCGGTAGCTCAGTTGGTAGAGCACTTGCCCGCGAAAGGCAAAGGTCCCGAGTTCGAGTCTCGGTCGGGCACACAGTTTTAATCTGCCAGGAAGTTTCATATCAGCGCACACTCCGCTGCAGAGTGAAAATCTCATTTTGGTTAGATACTTTCACTTTTAAAGACAAGTTTTAACCATGATACTTTCAATATTCATTGAGTAGTTTTTGCATTATAACATATTGTTTCCAACTGTGCGTCCCTGACTTGATGATGTCCACTTCCTTTTTTCGCATTCTTTGCTTGGCATACTGGGAGTAAATCATAGTATTAATCGTTACCCACTCTTTCAGTATAGAGTTGAATATGGCTCAAGCGAATGTTGTCCCATGTCTTGGAACCCTGATGCCTCGAAGATGAGGCTTTGTCCAGGAACAGTGACAAATGCATCGTTATTGTTAGAATGTGGTATGAGTTAAGCGACCTTTCAATTAATAATTATTTGTGTATATGTTTCCACCATGGAAATGTTGTTTGATAAATGTTTTTCAAAGTGTTGTCGGCGGAAGTCCTCTGTTTTGGTCTGAATAAATTGTCACCGATTAATATAAAACAATTTTGCCATGATTTTACCATCATTCGTACCATTTCTCATTCAGCCATATGCACCTACCCTCGAGAGTTCAACGCTGATAGAATATTAGTATGACTTTATAAGAAAATAGAAACCAGAACATATTATGTGCAATAAGATAACGAAATGCGCTCTATTTTCGTTGCGTTACCTTCTCTGGGATGCTTCTGTATCCGTTGTGCTAAACTGCTAATTGATTCATTTGCTCTGCTATATTCGAGCATATTAATATTTCTGTAGTAAAAGTGTGCTAAAAGGTGAATGTGACATAATCGGAGGGGCTCCTAATTCTTCGATATATGTGCGAAAACTCAATTCCATCATTTAGCGTCACTGTCAAGAAGTATAATAATAAACCTTACAACCCCTTTACACATATGGTTTTTTGTTATGTATACAACGTGTTATGGTATCTGTGGTTTTTTTAACGATTTATAAACATGATGACCTATTGTCACAGGTCCTGACGGTAAATAATTATTTACAGTTATCTTCATCTGTGCAAATAACCTCGGTGGCTCGTTTAATTCACAGTGCCCTTGAAATTTTTTTTCGGCTTGCTTTCCACCTTCACTACCCTCTTTGTGTTCATCACTGTTTTCCTTATAGTTCACTGTGACATTCTCAGGAGGCAGCGGAATCGGTAGTCCTTCCTGTGATTCACGGGCCTTAGAGCACTGCACAGTTTTCGTTGTTTTCGAGGTGACCCCATCTATTTTTGTTAGACAACAAAAAATCCGTTGTGTTGTCCATTGATTCGCTCCAAATAGGAGGAACAGCGAAGAACATGTAACTTAATTCTCTTAACCAGCCTTTCAAGACTGTAGTGCGTGACAAACAGCATATGTAGGTTTCCCTGTTCTTGCTCAAGTCACAATACTTAGTTCGCAGCACTTCTTTACAAGAGGATTGAGCTTTCGTTTTTGCTATTTCACAGATAACTCTTCACTGACAGAACTAACAGAAATTGCGCTATTTACACTAGTATGAGTCAGTCTTCCTTTGAATTAACGAAAAGCACAACGAACTTTCACGAACTTAGAACAATAGGCAGTCACTTTCAGCAATTTAAGGAACTCTCAATGGTGCAATAACTACAACGTAATTCTGAGCGTTCAGGCGTGACTCACTGCCAAAGCTGCCGAACGATATCCATTCGAGGATCATATGTGGTAGTTCCTTGTACATATTACAATTGTTTTTCAACAGTTAAATCTGCAGAATATTTAAGTTGAACCAACGAAAAATAAACCATACTCTCTGTTTACAAGGATTTTGGTAGAGAACAGCATGTCATGCAAACTGAGTCCAATAGGCGAAAACAGATTTCATGTCCGACTTCAACTCCCAGGACATAGTACACAGAACCACTCACATTCTTTGCAACAAAAATGTTTTGAGACCACTCTAACATCACATAGTATTTTGTGAAGATTCAGGCCAAAGGAACGTTGTGAATTACGGTTGGCTGTTTCATCGAACGTGACAACCACGTATTATCGTTTGGCTAGAGTTAGACCACAAAGAGAACGTGAGAAGCACATATTTTCGTCTGGAATGAGTTAGGGCACAGGCTTGATACGTATATTTCGACAATGACTTTTGTTTTACAAAATTAGAACTTTTTTGAAAAAGGCTTAAGGACGAAATTAAGATAATGGAATAAACACATTATATACAATCAAATGGCGGAAGAATCTTTTCGAAAATCATTTCTTTATGTATGATAGAGTATAGTGATGACGTACGGATGTTCATCAGCACACACAATTTTTGACAGCACAACGTTTACGGACGAGAATCGCCGATTTTTATACCTCTGTATGCTGTCGGCAGAATCAATTGAAACCATATAACTCAACAGACAGAGTAAACTGGCATACGGTGTTGGCGAAATACTATGCCCTGTCTTGTTTTGATCTTGAATCGTAATTGCTATGTTTACGCACACCGTAAATCCACTATTTCTCGCGAAAATATTTGTTGAAGATTGTTCTCTTTTCGGAGATGTGAAATACACTACTGGCCATTAAAATTTCTACACCACGAAGATGGCGTGTTACAGACGCGAAATTTAACCGACAGGAAGAATATGCTGTGATATGCAAATGGTTAGCTTTTCAGAGCATTCACACTTACAACGTGCTGACATGAGGAAAGTTTCCAACCTATTTCTCATAGACAAACAGCAGTTGACCGGCGTTGCCTGGTGAAATGTTGTTGTGATGCCTCGTGTAAGGAGGAGAAATGCGTACTATCACGTTTCACACTTTGATAAAGGTCGGATTGTAGCCAATCGCGATTGCGGTTTATCGTATCGTGACATTGCTGCTCGCGTTGGTCGAGATCCAATGACTGTTAGAAGAATATGGAATCGGTGAGTTCAGGAGGGTAATACGACATGCCGTGCTGGATCCCAACGGCCTCGTATCACTAGCAGTCGAGATGACAGGCATCTTATCCTCATGGCTGTAACGTACTGTGCAGCTACGTCTCGATCCCTGGGTCAACGAATGGGGACGTTTGCAAGACAACAACCATTTGCACGAACAGTTCGACGACGTTTCCAGCAGCATGGACTATCAGCTCCGAGACCATAGCTGCGTTTACCCTTGACGCTACATCAGAGACAGGAGCGAATGCGATGGTGTACTCAACGACGAACCTGGGTTCGCGAATGGCAAAACGTCATTTTTTCGGGTGAATCCAGGTTCTGTTTATAGCATCATGATGGTCGCATCCGTGTTTGGCGATATCGGTGTGAACGCACATTGGAAGCGTGTATTCGTCATCGCCACACTGGCGTATCCCCCGGCGTGATGGTATGGGGTGCCATTAGTTACTCGTCTCGGTCACCTCTTGTTCGTATTGACGGTACTTTGAATTTTGGACGTTACATTTCAGATGTATTACGACCTGTGGCTCTATCCTTCATTAGATCCCAGCGAAACCCTACATTTCTGCAGGGTAATGGACGACCGCATGTTGCAGGTCCTGTACGGACCTTTCTGGATACAGAAAATGTTCGACTGCTGACCTAGCCATTCTCCAAATCTCTCACTAATTGAAAACGTCTGGTCAATGGTGGCCGAGCAACTGGCTCGTCACAATACACCAATCACTACTCTTGATGAACTGTGGTATCGTATTGAAGCTGCATGGGCAGCTGTAGCTGTACACGCCATCCGGGCTCTGTTTGACTCAATGCCCAGGCGTATCAAGGCAATTAAGGCAGTTATTACGGCCAGAGATGGTTGTTCTGGGTACTGATTTCTCAGGATGTATGTACTCAAATTGATTGAAAATGTAATCACATGTCAGTTCTAGTATAATATATTTTTCCAATGAATACCCGTTTATTATCTGCATTTCTTCTTGATGTAGCAATTGTAATGGCCAGTAGTATAGTTGTCGACAACTAATCAATAATTGACCACAATGTTCAACGCTCGGACGAAGCAGGGTTTATAATTAGAAGAAAATATCGTCTAGTATTCTGAATCGTATATAAAGAACTCTAGCATTAGCAATGTTTAGTAGAGTATACAGTACTTATTCTTTGTAAAACGTGTCACATATCTTTTACTGTTTTGATAAATCCTGTACATATTGGTTTTGTAGCGACTGTTCTCTCCTTCCGCCTTTCTTTGTATCCATAATACTGCACTGATTTTTTTTTGAATTTACCTTTCGTTGTACATGATACTGTCTGAAAAATGTCTGCGTATTTAAGTTGTATATTTACTCCTGAGACATTTTCTTATGCCTGCCTGAATTGCGGAACGGCTATGAGCATCTGATAGAACAGCTGTTAATGGCAGTTCAAGAATATTCACAAATAAAAGTGCTGTTACTAGAGAGTTCACAAAGAGTCAAAGGTCAGACAAGGTAGCAACAAGGCGATTAAGGCATTACCAGACGATTTCATCAGAAGAAGACGCTTTCGTATCACCATTGAACTTTATCTGGTGTTACACAGTATCTTCTTTATCTGGAAAACTGTGACAAGTGCAAAGGTACTCTTGTTACAAGGTAAATAACTGAATAATCTAGTGAAGGCGAATTGTGAGTGACTCAACATCTTCAAGTGTTTCTTGTCGCCAAGGCGAATTCTGAGTGACTCAACATCTTCAAGTGTTCTTTTCTCCGCGAGTTAAGGCCGTTGGTATACACTCAGTTTATATCTCTGCAGTAAAATGAGCTCCTAGGTTATTTTTCCCTAAATTTTTGAGAAATTTCTTCAGACTAAATTCACAACCGTAACTGCCATATTAATAACCACCACAGTGAGACAGACAGTAAAAAAAAAAAAAAAAAAAATATAAAAGTTTTGTTCCTCTTCTTGCACGAGCTATACAAGTCGTGTGTTGAGTGTATTCGTATGGCTGTGCTTATAGTGTGGTGTTATTTATGTGATGTGCATGAGAGGAGAGAGAATACGAACTCGGTGCTGTCCCATAGAACCAAAGTATAGCAGTGCTTAACGTCACCATCCGACGGACTTGTCACCATCAACAGTGTCATGTACCCTCACTTCATGAGATACTAAGGTGAGGTTTAGAGCTTATTGTAGTTCGCTGGCATGAAGTAATATTATTATGAATTTTACGCCAGCACGCCTCCTCCTTGCTGGCCACATGCTGGAGGTGAAATACTTTCCACCATCAGGCTTCGAGCCTCTGAGTCGTGTGCCAACGGGCGGCACGCGTTAGCAACCTCAACTAGATAGACAAGTTGTTGAGGAAAACGATCTTTCCTACAATAAATCCTTATAACGGTAACGCAGTAAACCTTTGTGCTCCATGAATGACCATAATTACAATTATTTCTGGCTCACAGTGTAATTATTTCGCCTCCTTCTTCCAAAACGTGTCTTTTTGTCAACCTCGTAACCGATAGCTATGGACTAAAGTGACCCATTTGTACTTTTATGAAAGTGTCACCAAAGCAGATTCTTATACATTAAGGCCCTGACCGAAACACCAACGATTTGTCCACCTTCATGAAATACCGTACAGTATGTTATAAATACACATATCAAAATCAATTTTGCAGCACCTCAGTTCCCAGAACTCCTGAAGATAGACTTTGGATATTGTATAACAGACACAGCCCCTTTGACTATTCAGAGAAGTCCCTAAACCCGCTCAAAGATGTAAACAACCATGCATGAGCAGCTCCTATTACACAGACAATCAGTTCCAGCAATTCCGCTAGGAAGGAGGTACACGGCTCATGTTGTCTGTAGTTCAACCATGCCTCGACGGTCAATACCGCGATTCGATCGCGTCTGCATTGTTACTATGTGCCAGGAAGGGCTCTCAACAAGGGAAATGTCCATACGTCTCTGAGTGAACCAAAGTCATATTTTTCGGGCATAGAGGAGATACAGAGATGCAGTAACTGCCGATGACATGCCACGCTCAGGCCGCCCAAGGGCTATTACTGCAGTGGATGAGCGCTGCCTATGGGTTATGGCTCGGAGGAATTCTGACAGCAATGCCACCATGTTGAATAATGCTTTTCGTGCAGCCACAGGACGTCTTATTACGACTCAAACTGTAGGCTGCATGATCCGCAACTTCACTCCCGACGTCCATGGCGAGGCCCATCTTTGCAACCACGACACCAGCGCGGTTCAGATGTGGCAACAACATGCCAAATGGATCGGTCAGGATGGGCTTCACATTCTCTTCACCAATGAGTATCGCATATGCCTTCAACCACACAATTGTCGGTGAGTGTTTGGAGGCAACCCAGTCAGGCTGAATGCCTTAGACACACTGTCCAGCGAGTGCAGCAAGGTGGAGGTGTCCCTGCTGTATTGGGGTGGCATTACGTGAGGCCGACGTACGCTGCTGGTGATCATGGAAGGCGGCGTAACAGTTGTACGTTATGTGAATTCCATCCTCCGACCGACAGTTCGATCATATCGGCAGCATATTGGAGAGTCATTCGTTTTCATGGATGAGAATCCGAGCCTCCATCGTGCATATCTTCTGAATGACTTCCTTCAGCATAACAACATCGCTCCACTAGAGTGGCGAGCATGTTCTCCACTAGAGTGGCGAACATGTTCTCCGAACATGAATCCTATCCATCATGCCTGGGGTAAATTGAAAAGGGCTGTTTATGGACGACGTGACCTACCAACCACTCTGAGGGATCTACGTCGAGTCGGCCGCTGTGGCCGAGCGGTTCTAGGCGCTTCAGTCCGGAACCACGCTACTCCTACGGTCGCAGGTTCAAATCCTGCCTCGGTCATGGATATATGTGATGTCCTTAGGTTAGTTAGGTTTAAGTAGTTCTAAGTTCTATGGGACTGATGACCTCAGATATTAAGTCCCATAGTTCTCATATCCATTTGAACCATCTACACCGTATTGCCGTTGAGGAATTGGACAATCTGGACCGACAGTGCCTTGATGACTTGTGAATAGTATGCCACGACGAATACAGGCATACATCAATGCAAGAGGACGTGCTACTGGGTATTAGAGGTACCGATGTGTATAGTAATTTGGATCACCACCTCTGAAGGACTCTCTGTATGGTGGTACAACATACGATGTGTGGTTTTCAAGAGCTATCAAAAGGGCGCATATGATGATTATTTTGATCTCTACCCCAATTTTCTGCATAGGTTCAGGAACTCTCGGAACCGTGGTGATGCAAACCTTTTTTGATGTGTGTATATATGTACACTCCTGGAAATGGAAAAAAGAACACATTGACACCGGTGTGTCAGACCCACCATACTTGCTCCGGACACTGCGAGAGGGCTGTACAAGCAATGATCACACGCACGGCACAGCGGACACACCAGGAACCGCGGTGTTGGCCGTCGAATGGCGCTAGCTGCGCAGCATTTGTGCACCGCCGCCGTCAGTGTCAGCCAGTTTGCTGTGGCATACGGAGCTCCATCGCAGTCTTTAACACTGGTAGCATACAGCGACAGCGTGGGCGTGAACCGTATGTGCAGTTGACGGACTTCGAGCGAGGGCGTATAGTAGGCATGCGGGAGGCCGGGTGGACGTACCGCCGAATTGCTCAACACGTGGGGCGTGAGATCTCCACAGTACATCGATGTTGTCGCCAGTGGTCGGCGGAAGGTGCACGTGCCCGTCGACCTGGGACCGGACCGCAGCGACGCACGGATGCACGCCAAGACCGTAGGATCCTACGCAGTGCCGTAGGGGACCGCACCGCCACTTCCCAGCAAATTAGGGACACTGTTCCTCCTGGGGTATCGGCGAGGACCATTCGCAACCGTCTCCATGAAGCTGGGCTACGGTCCCGCACACCGTTAGGCCGTCTTCCGCTCACGCCCCAACATCGTGCAGCCCGCCTCCAGTGGTGTCGCGACAGGCGTGAATGGAGGGACGAATGGAGACGTGTCGTCTTCAGCGATGAGAGTCGCTTCTGCCTTGGTGCCAATGATGGTCGTATGCGTGTTTGGCGCCGTGCAGGTGAGCGCCACAATCAGGACTGCATACGACCGAGGCACACAGGGCCAACACCCGGCATCATGGTGTGGGAGCGATCTCCTACACTGGCCGTACACCTCTGGTGATCGTCGAGGGGACACTGAATAGTGCACGGTACATCCAAACCACCATCGAACCCATCGTTCTACCATTCCTAGACCGGCAAGGGAAGTTGCTGTTCCAACAGGACAATGCACGTCCTCATGTATCCCGTACCACCAAACGAGCTCTAGAAGGTGTAAGTCAACTACCCTGGCTAGCAAGGTCTCCGGATCTGTCCCACATTGAGCATGTTTGGGACTGGATGAAGCGTCGTCTCACTCGGTCTGCACGTCCAGCACGAACGCTGGTCCAATTGAAGCGCCAGGTGCAAATGGCATGGCAAGCAGTTCCACAGGACTACATCCAGCATCTCTACGATCGTCTCCATGGGAGAATAGCAGCCTGCATTGCTGCGAAAGGTGGATATACACTGTACTAGTGCCGATACTGTGCATGCTCTGTTGCCTGTGTTTATGTGCCTGTGGTTGTGTCAGTGTGATCATGTGATGTATCTGACCCCAGGAATGTGTCAATAAAGTTTCCCCTTCCTGGGACAATGAATTCACGGTGTTCTTATTTCAATTTCCAGGAGTGTATATATATTATTTTATTTCTGTTTTCATTTGTATAAGAAAATGAACAAAATAATGCTTCACTTGACTGGCTATCAGAAACAGGGAGCCATCTTAAAGCTCAGAGGAACTTAATCAATAGACGGTCGTTTAAACACAATAGAAAGGGAACTTGCAAAAAGCGCTCGATAACAATGGTACCGAATCTAGGTCCAGTGCGTGGTCTCCAGATGCTGGTGAAAGGCACAGGGATCAGGGTTGTTCTCTCCATCAGCAAATTAGTGAACATTGTGATCCAGGAGCCTTCGTTTTCGTCTCAGGGAAAACGGATAGTCCGGACGAATAAGAAATTCCTCCGAGGAAGCAGCTGCTGGCCCTAGTAAATGAAACGAAAACTGTCGACGAATTCAGGAAGATTGATCCGGTCCATAAGAGGCCAACCTGTGGGGTAACGCTTTAGTTTGATGACATTCGTTACACGGATCAGTCGGACGAAGGTAGAAAGGTCTGACGCCAGTCGCTATCAAATGATCGATAACCCAATACTATGGTGAACACTAAGATGAGACCAGACAGTCTTCCAGGATGTTGACGGGGAAGCTATTTCAACTGGAGAGAGGCAAGATGCTTTTCCCCAACGGGATAATAAATCTCCACCAGATGCGTCTTTTAAAGGATATCAACAACTAAGAAAGCGACAGTTCCAAAATATTTGCCGATATGTCGTAATTTAGGGGTAATATGTCCAACATCAACAGATGACGTCAAACTTATTGCCTGAAGACAGGAAAATAAACGAGATGTAATGGAATGCGGCACCTTATATATATATATATATATATATATATATATATATATATATATATATATATATATATATATATATATATTGATATGTAGGTGGCCAAAGATAAATATTAAATTATATTTCAAATGAGCGCCAGGCTCTCTACAAATTATTTCAAATGCTTTCGGCGAGGCGAAATACAATGCAGGCTAAGTTCATTGACGTACAATAAATCGTATCTTTGATATTATGCATTTTTTGACAAAATAAAATTAGTGAAGCTTTGCACTTTAGATAATTGAATAACTTGAAATGATTCTTTCTGCTCCGGCTGCGGCGATATGTTACACAAAAAGAAATTTAAATACGCCGCGTAATGGTGGCCAATTGTTGCCAGTCAAAGGTCACCGTTGCTCGCATCGCAGAGACTGACAAAATGCTAAATAACTTCTTGCAATTATTAATTCAGGAAGAATTGTTTGCATGGATTCTTTAAGTAGCACAGTGCACTCACTTTTTGTAAATATATTTCCACTAGGCCCAGATACACACTTGAATTATTCCCTAAGTACGAGAACAAATAGAACAAAAGCTACCGCTTTACAATAGCAAGCGTAGCTTACATACAGAAGAAGAAATGATCTGACTCGAGGTGATTTTTTTCCTCTTATATGTAATGACAAAGATAATAATGTTAGTTTCGAGAACGTTACGCACTACGATCTAATACAAATAATGTCTTTTTATTACATTTCAATCGATACAGTCATTCTTTGAAGCTAATTTAATACTTTTTCATAATTAATTTGACGTTTATATCCATATAATATTATTCAGGGTCGTTTTATTATTTACTTCAAATATGTTGGCTTGAATATTTCAAAAGGGACACTACAGCTCCTTCGCTTTAATATCGGGAAGAGCTAATCCTCTGAGCTTGCGGGGTTGGCTATAACTGCATACTGAACTCGAAAGATGTCTCCTTGCCACAAGAATCGACTGGACAGCTGGGGGCCATCGTAGCAGGAAGCGGGAAGATCCGTGCAATGAAATACACTTCACTGAAAAATCTAAGAGCCGCACTTGGTAAAGGAAGGAGGTTATGGGAAGGGCGTTCGTGTTCAAGAATAGCTCCCTCAACACGACTAGTGACCGATTGCCAGTTAAGTGGTGCTATTTTGGTCGGGTTGAGATCTGCTATGATCCCAAAAATCTCGTGGCGGTCAACCACCGTCGCCCGAGGAATTACCACTTCTTTAAAGCCTCTCAATGGCAGGAACGCATATTTGCGATCATTAATGTGAACACCAGCAAGGCGTCAAAAGGAAACCAGCGTATCCTTCACCCCGGAGAAGCCGGTATTTCGTTCTAAAACCATGACATTGTCGGAGTAAGTTGGGACAGAGAATCGTTCTCCCAGTACAGTTCAGCCACACAGTCGCGTGGCAGTACGCCGAAGCAGTGATTCTAAGAACAAAATAAAGGGTTACATGGATAAAAAGGCTTATCTGGGGTAGAGCCCGTGGGATCGAAACCTGGTGGTAAGATGACCGTTCACAGCCACTTAACCGTGGATACCAGTGAAAAGATTAGCTAGGAGCTGGTGTGCGTCGTGAGTAAAACCCAAAGCGGTTACCACATTCATTAAAAATTGTGACTCTCACTGTCACTTGCGGATGTCGAGAAAAAAAGCAAGGCTGCGAGTTGTTAATGGCCAGCTCAGCCACCGAAATGACATCTCGACATTCGATAACAGAAGTTATTATTGAGCGTCCGGGCACTAGACTTTAGAGAACGGCAATGAGTTTGTCGAGAAACTAAGAGGGAGAGAGATGTTTATAGTTCAAATGACAATTTTATAATAGAGGTTTAGGAGAATAGTTGGACGATGTCAGTCAAGATAAAGTCGACCCTTGCTTTACGGGATGAGGACAATTCTATCTTTTTTGCAAAGGATCAGGAAGCTAAACACACTGTATCACTTCACCTACCAGTGAAGTTATTGTGATACCCATGAGAATCCAAAAATTAACACAGAACTCCTTAGGAATACCATCCAATGCAGGTGACTTACGTGGCTGAGACCCAGTAACATCATCAGATACGACTGGAAATCACAAAAAAAAGTCATTTAATTTCGGGGAGACAACAAAATCCAGCAAAGGGAAAGGACGTCAGAAGAATTTCCTACCGAAAACTGGGCATCATATTGTTCAGTAAAGTAATTAAAAATTAAATTGAAAATGTCATGGTGAGACGTTGACACTTGGTCATCGGCATTCATCTACATCTACTCCTACATCCATACTCCGCAAGCCACCTGACGGTGTTTGGCGGAGGGTACCTTGAGTACCTTTATCGGTTCTCCTTTCCATTCCAGTCTCGTATTGTTCGTGGGAAGAAAGATTGTCGGCATGCGGCTGTGTGGGCTGTAATCTCTCTGATTTTATCCTCATGGTCCCTTCGCGAGATCTACTTGGGAGGGAGCAATATACTACTGGACTCCTCGGTGAAGGTACGTTCTCGAAACTTCAACAAAAGCCCGTACCGAGCTACTGAGCGTATCTCTTTCAGAGTCTTCCACTGGAGTTTATGTATCATCTCCGTAACGCTTTCACGATTAATAAATGATCCTGTAACGAAGCGCGCTGCTCTCTGTTGGATCTTCTCTATCTCTTCTATCAACCGTCCCTGGTACGGATGCCACACCGGTGAGCAGTAGTCAAGCACTGGGCGAACAAGTGTACTGTAATCTACTTCCTTTGCTTTCGGACTGCATTTCCTTGGGATTCTTCCAATGAATCTCAGTCTGGCACCTACTTCAATGACGATTAATTTTATATGGTCATTCCATTTTAAATCGCTCTTAATGCCTAATACCAGATAATTTATGAAATTAACTGCTTCCAGTTGCTGACCTGCTATGTTGTAGCTAAATTATAGAGGATCTTTCTTTCTATGTATTCGTAGCACATTACACTTGACTCCATTGAGATTCAATTGTCATTACATACAGCCTCTCGATATACTACAGCATCATCCGCAAATAGCCTCACTGAATTTCCGAAGTTATCCACAAGGTCATTCAACGGTCCTACGACACTCCCCCGCGGCACACCTGAAATCATTCTTACTTCGGAAGACTCTCCATTGAGAATGACATGCTGCGTTCTGTTACTTAGGAAATCTTCAATCCAATTACACAATTTGTCTGATAGTCCATACGCTCTTACTTCGTTCATTAAACGATTGTGGGGAACTGTATCGAACGCCTTGCGGAAGTCAAGAAACACGGCATCTACTTGGGAAGCAGTGACTGTGGCCCTCTGAGTCTTGCGGACGAATAGCGAGAGCTGGGTTTCACACGATCGTCTTTTTCGAAACACATGCTGATTCCTACAGAGTAGATTTCTAGTCTCCAGGAAAGTCATTATACTCGAACATAATACGTGTTCCAAAATTCTACAACTGATAGACGTTAGAAATATAGGACTATAGTTCTGCACATCTGTTCGACGTCCCTTCTTGAAAACGGGGATGACCTGTGCCCTCTTCCAATCCTTTTGAACGCTACGCTCTTCTAGAGACCTATGGTACACCGCTCCAAGAAGGGGGGCAAGTTTCTTGGCGTACATTATGTAAAATCGAACTGGTATCCCATCAGGTCCAGCGGCCTTTCCTCTTTTGAGCGATTTTGTTTTTCTATCCCTCTGTCATTTATTTCAATGTATACCATTTTGTCATCTGTGCGACAATTTAGAATTTCAGCCTGTAGTCTGTCATCATCTGTTTCAGTACCGTTTTGGCCACAGAGTGTTTGGACATTGTGTTTTGATCCACCTACCGCTTTGACATAAGACCAAAATTCCTTAAGATTTTCTGCCAAGTCAGTACATAGAACTTTACTTTCGAATTCGTTGAACGCCTCTCGTATAGCCTTCCTGACAACACACGTCGCTTCTTGTAATTTTTTTTCGTCTGCAACGCTTTGGCTTTGTTTATGTTTGCTGTGAAGTTCCCTCTGCTTCCGTAGCAGTTTTCTAACTCGGTTGTTGTACCACGTTGGCTCTTTTCCATCTCTTACGGTCTTGCTTGGCACATATTCATCTAATGCATATTGTACGGTGGTTTTGAACTTTGTCCTCTGATCCTCAACACTACCTGTACTTGAGATAAAAGTTTTGTGTTGAGCCGTCAAGTACTCTGAAATCTGCATTAACGATGTATACAATGGAAACGCGTTGCCTGCACACCCGCATACGGGTAAGACTGTATAGTGAAGTCAGTTCATCTTGTGAAATTCAGCGTGACTGAGACTTTATCCGGATCCTTTCATCTGAAATTGTTTTAAATGTATCAATTTAATTCGCTGTACATCCCGCACACAAGGTTGCCTAGCGCTATCGTACTGTTGACGTAATACGACGCAATAAAATTATTGAGTCCGCTGGACATTTGTAGGCCATACGGAACCTGAACGCATGAGAACTTTACGAGTTTGTGGCCTGGAACGCAGTATCTACCATTCCACAATAGACGAGTACCGTTCTGTAGCCCGAGAACAACGAATCTATACTTCCTGAATGACAACACCAAACTATGGTCTTGTAGATAGGCTACATTGAGCAACTAGGGAAGGCGATAGAATGTGACAACTACCGCGTGATGATCAATGAAACAGACTGGTATCGCATCAACATCCAGAAGCTGCCTGCACAAGAAATCAGAAAGGTAAGACCGATCAAGTCGACTGCTACTGGTGGCAGTAAAATAAGTGCGTCGACAAGTGTAGGAGACCGACGAACACATGCGTGACGTAGATGTAAAGAGACTGATCCACCGGCAGGAGAACACAATTAAAATCTCCACCCAATAGAATCTCTGTAGGTGATTTACGACGTAAGTAAATAATTTCGTCTGTGTATAAACGCGGACGTTACGTAGGACGCGCAGAGGCAGAAGGGGCATAGAGAGGAAGTAAAGTGGAACCGCGAAAGGTGAATCCTCTACCCCTGTCGATATCTAAATCGAAATCTCGTAATGGAATTATTTCCGTATGAAGGAAGACGGTGTCTGTTGAAAGTACGGAAGCTACATTAAAAATGATCGAGAGCACAGGACTTGAAAACTGGTCGAATAATACTTCCTGAAAAAAAAGCGTCATGCAGCGATTGCAGAGAGTCTTCTAAAAATATTTGCAGTTACGTACTAAGAACACAGTTATGGAAGCGCAATTGCTTTCATTGGTCAGCTATTAAAGAAGCGTCTTGCATGTCGTAGATACGAATTGTTTCACGCCACTGCATCTACTAGATTTCAAACCTATTTCCTGTGTACCCTGCCAGAATGAGCCCATCGAAATTATTTACAAATCTCTTCGTTAGCCCTACTGGTGTCCAAGGCCTAACGAAACGTAATGGACCTGAAGGTCGCAAAAACAGTAGTACGTATTAATCGATGGGATCATTGGGGGAGGTACACACAAAACAAGTTTGGAATCTAGTAGATGTTAGTGGATCGAAACAGTTTGCGTCCACGATGTGCAAAATGTTTCTTTAAAGGCTGAATGAACCATGCTGCGGCTCGAGTTGGTGCTGTTTGTAGGTTTCCGCCCTCTGTTGGAGACCAGTCGGTATCGTTTAGTTGGCATGATTGCGGTTGTTTGTCTTCTTCTCGTGTTGATTGACGACACTCGGTTTCGTAAGCTTTCCTCGACTTCTTATTACTATTTACTGCGTTCACCTTGTTACAAAATTTGTTAAGTTACCTGCGTGCCCTGGGCTTTACTCCATGTAACGGCAGTGTACATTTCCTCGCCTTGCCGCTGCTGTCCCATAAGGCTAGTAGTTTTGACAGCTTTCTTGATTGTAGGCTGGTTGGTGATTCTTCTACTCTGGTGGTAGTGGTTCCTCTCTCATTCTGACGCTCTCGTACGCTCTGGGGATGGAGTGCAGATCGCCGGTTCCGCTTGTGGCGTATTGTTCCATCGTTTCATTTGGTTTATCGGCCGTCAGGTAGCTTCAGCAAGCTTATCATTAGCCATTCGTTAGACTGCCACTAGTCTGAGTTACCAACTTGTGAAGTGAATGCAACTTTTGGCTGCCTACCTCATCGCTCGCGAAAATGTCTGTTGCCGGACCTTCTCAGAGGTCGATTCCTGAAGCACCGTGTGTGGCCCATTGGTTCTTGTAAGACATGTGTGTTCTAAAAGGAGGTCAGATGGCCGGTAGTTCAGTGTACAGCTCCTTCATCCCACGTCTTCTGCCGGTATAATCTGCCTCAATACCCATTAAGGAACTTATGTACTGGTCTTTGTGTTTTGTTATTGTATTACTTACTACAAGACCTTGTAATGCCTACATTAAAAGTTATATATGTCTAATTAATAGTTCTGGTCACCTTCTGGAATAAATCTAGCAGGGTAGTGTACAGTGGATGTTGAGGGTTGTGTTACAAGGTTTACCATCATCTTATTTCACCCATTTGGTGATCAGTTGCTTGTTTTTTTAATTAACTTTTGCTATTGTATTTGCTGTTTTACAGCAGTTTTCTAATTTTTTATATTATTGCCGTTACTAGCTTGTAAGGTCTTCAGCCGTGATTGTGGTCCTTTGACTCAATTTCTAATTTGGTATTTGAATTTTAGCAGTAAGCCTTCAAACCCTGTCTTTAATATTTCAATACCTGTAATTTGTAAGTTGCAGCGAGTTTTAAACAATTATCAATTTATTGCCATTCCTGGGGTGTAAGGCCTTCTGCCCAGATCACAGTGGCTTGCTTTTAAAACATTACCTGCTGTATTTGTATTTAACGGTGATTTGCTAAATTTCAACTCACTGAAAACACTATTATTTACACAGTTGTTTATTCTTTCATTATTAACGTATGGTATTTTTATTTATTCTTGAGTATGGAATTACCGGTTTAAAATAAATTGTGTATAACTGTAAAAGGCTACCAATAGTAACTGATTGTGGCCCCGTCCACAATCGTACACGAATCCCGCCTACCCTTGACTACCAGGTTTCGCTGGCCAATGGAAACGATTGTATATAAATCTCTATGGTCTTAGTATGTAACACCAAATGTTTTGTATAAGACACTCTATCCGCTGCACCAACTGGACAGCACTGCTGGAACATCCTGACAGAGGCAGTTGCCGCACACGTGTTTACATTGTTACCCGACTGCCATTCTTTAACGTCCTTTTACTTTTCGAAACATGCGCAGGAACAAATTTTGTGACGGACATTGTTGTGTAGCTAGTATGTAAGGAATCGCGCTGGGAAGTCCAAGTGTGCGAATTTTTCTTTACCCTGTATACTCAAATGAGCTGACAGGCAGGATGAGTAGTAACTGTCATCGTTTGCTGGTGACACTGTGGTATACAGGAGGGAGTCGTCGCTGAGTGACTGTAGGAATATACAAAATGATTAGACAGAATTTCTAGTTGCTGTGACGAATGGCATCTAGCTCTAAATGTTGATGAATGTAGGGAAAACAACCTTGTAGCATTAGAATACAAGATAGGTGGGTGCAACTTGACACAGTAACTTCGATTATACAAGGGATATCCACAAAGTACATTACGTTTTCGTTTGTGTCCGTTAGGGGCGAGGCTAGCGCGGCCATCTTGGCGTCATGGCATTCCGCCGCTCAGTCGGCATCCTGCCGTGCTAGTGAGAGGTTCGCGCTGTACTCCGTTGAGTTACTGTGACAGTTTGAAATGTCACAGTTAATTGAAAATGTCACGAAGTGTGAAGTGCATGCTGCAATAAGGTTTCCGATAGCAAAAAACTGTACACCGATAGAAATCTATCGGCAGCTTTGTGAAGTGTATGGGGACAACATAATCACTGAAGGTGGAGTGCGCCAATGGGTCATAAAATTTAAAAATGGCCGAACTAACGTTCACGACGAAGAGTGAAGTGGAAGACCCAGCATAGCGACTGCCGAACTTATCGAAAACGTCGATCCCGCGGTCCGTGAAAACCGTAATTTCACAATAACGGAACTCTCTATGAGTTTTCCACAAATTTCACGAAGTTTGTTGCACGAAATCATTACTGAAAAGCTTGGTTACCACAAGTTTTGTGGAACATGGATACCAAAAATCTTGACAGAGATCACAAAAATTAGCGAATGGCTGCAGCGTAAACGTTTTTGGACGCTTACGAGAAAGATGGTGACTCATTACTCGGTGACGAAACATGGGTTAAACATATGAACTGCGAGACAAAATTGCAGTCAATGCAGTGGGGGGCACACAAATTCCCCCCCAAAACCCAAGAAATGCATGCAGACAATGTCGGCAAGGAAGGTGATGGCGACTGCCTTATGGAACAGAAAAGGTGTGATTTTCGTGGATTTCCTGGAAAGAGGCACTACAATACTCAAAGGTATTGCCAAACTCTGCACAACCTCAGAAGAGCAATACAAAACAAGAGCAGGGGAAAGTTGGGCTCAAAGATCTTGCTAGTTCACGACAACGCCCGCGACCACACGGCAAATGTCACCCGTGAAGTTCTCGAATCTTTAAGTGGGAGGTGTTTCCTCATCCGCCGTACAGTCCCGACCTGGCACCGAGCGACTTCCACTTATTCCCAGCAATGAAGAAGTGGTTGGCTATTCAGCGTTTTGATGACGACGCGCAGATTGAAGAAGAGGTAACCACGTGGTTGAAGGCGCAGGCGGCCGAATCTTACAACGAAGGAATTTCCAAGCTCGTCCATCGCTACGATAAGTGCCTTAATTTTAATCGCAACTATGTAGAAAAGTAGTATTTAAGTGTGGCTTTCATCTGTATATAATAAAAAAATTTCCAATACTTTATTTGTTTTTAATTCCAAAACGTAATATACTTTGTGGATAGCCCTCGTATATCTGAGCGTAAAGCTGGAACGCGATTGAATTGGAATGAGGACGTCAGGTTGGTAATAGGGAAGGCGAAGGATCCACTTCGTTTTATTGGCAGAACATCGGGAAGTGCAGCTCATCCCTAAAGGAGACAGCTTACAGCACCGTTCGAGTATTTGGTCGAATTAAAGGACAACATCGAAGCAATGCAGCGACGTGCTGACAGATTTGTTACCGGTAGGTTCACTCAATAGGTAAGTATCATAAGATGTTGCCTGAACTCAAAGGAGAATCCCTGGGGGGAAGACGATGCTCTTTCCGCAAGGCACTACGTTGCTAATTTTGAGGCCCACTGAAGAACGATTCTACTGCCGCAAACCTACATGTCGCGTGAGGCCCTTTAAAGACGAGAGAGATCAGGGTTTGTATGCAGACTTTTAGAAGACTGATTTTCCCACGCTCTGTTTACGAGTGGATCAGGAAAGGAAATGACTACTAGTGGTACAAAGTACTCTCTGCCACGCACTGCGCGGTAGTTCGTGGAGTATTCATAAGTATGTAGAGGTGAAAGGAATACGAAATAAATTCAGTCTGTATTTCAGTGTCAAATTAAAAGACAAGCCACAGAATAGCAACACTGACGGAAATGAAAAAGTGTTACACCATGGAGCACCAGTTTGATATGTATCAAACTTGTCGAGATTTCATCACATACAGATACGGATCAAACATTGGATTTTTGGGGCGGGGATTGGATTGGGGGGCAGAGAAGGAATAGTCAACAGTTTCTTACTTTGTTCTCTCTGCCCCGTTCCCTATATAACTTGTAACTCGCCCCCCCCCCTCCCCCCGCCACCACCTCTGCCCCACCTAACGAGCAATGAGCCAAATAACATGCTGTGACTCACATTTAAGTTCCTGTACTTACCTAGGATTTAACAAAAATAACATTATCATAGATAAAATATTTTAATCAAATTAAAATGATAGTAACTTGCTTACGTCAATGTTTTCTATGTCACTTTAGTAAGAATTACAAGTATAACTATGCACAAGATATAAAGTTGAAGTGTGGGCTCACTATGATTAGAATTTAACTACGAATGTGAACACAAATCTGCAAACTACTGTTACGCGAGACTGCTAGTGAGAGGAATGCTTTTTGTTTTATTCTTTTCCGCCTACGATCACAAAAGGCAATTTTCCTGTTTTCTTCCTTTAGTGCAGCCTTTTTTCCCTGTCTGTATTGTTTTACTTACCTTCCCGAGGTTTTTATGTTCTACCGAGGACTTGTAGACTGTTTCCATCTACATGCCAGTAAGTTTCGCGGTTGCTGTTAGAGGCTCAAGCGGTTGTAGCCTGAGAAAATAGGGTTTTCACAAGGAACCCACGTCCGGAAATGAACCGTTTCTATGTACAATATAATGAAGATCGGATGACTTCCTAACATCTCGCTTCACGGTACTCTCACTACAAAGAAAATGAACTCTGACATGTGTGGTCTACAGATGCTGCTCCACGTGAACATCCTGCTGTGCGTTGCTCTTGGTGCATCTACGACGCATGTTTTCATACACACGATCCATAAAGCCTGCCTCGTGTCCGTGGAGTACCACAGTCAACCGCCCTACAGGCGAATGCACGTCTCTCGCAGCGACTGCTGAAGTGATTGGGTGAGGCAAAACGGAAAACCTTCTCGACATATGTGTGTTGCAGAGATACTATCACGTACCATGCAGTGGACCCGGAAATTTCAAAATGATCCTGCGTTCCTTATTGAAATTGCATCTACTGATTTCTCTCCACAGCTCCTAGAAGCCTGTAATAAGAATTATGAAACACCTTGTGTGGAGCCGAGCGCCTAGCTGCAATATCTGCCTGCTGTATGCCATCCTCTATAGCCCGGTACGTTACAAGAAAATGGTGCCCTAATAGCCACGCATCTGTTACCAATACAGTGTCACTTACACGCCTGTTTGCACTTCACACTCATTTTTACTAACGTACATGAAAGTAGGTAATCCTTTTTCCTTCTTCTCTACCTTCGGTATGGTACATGTACTTACACTAAGGTAACAGAAGTCATGGGGTAGCGACATGCAGTACCACGTACAGAAGGTATAAAAGGGCAGTGCGTTGGCAGAGCGGTCATGCGCACTCCGATAATTCACTGAGTAGCTTTCCGTCGTGAACATGGCCGCACGAAGGGAATAAACGAACTTGGAGCGCGGCATAGTAGTAGCAGCTAGTCGTATGGAACATTCCATTTCTTAAATCAATAAATCATTAGGAAATTGAAAATTCTGGGAGCATAGTTTCAAGAGTGTGCCTAGAATATCAAAATCCAGGCATTACCACTCACCGCGAATAACACAGTAGCCGACGGCCTTCACTTAACGACCAAGAGCAGAGCTATTTGCATAGATTTGTTAGTGCTAACAGACACTCAGCACCTCGTGAAATAACGGCAGAAATCAATGTGGGACTACGAACGTAGCCGTTGTGACAGAGCGGCGACATTTGCTGTTAATGGGCTATGCCTTCGCTAGCAGCATGACGTTGCCAACCATGTCTTTCCAGCCGTGCCTCTCCGTAGCTCGTGACCATAACGGTTGGACTCTAGATGGCTGGGTATCCGTGGCCTGGTCCCACGAGTCAGTATTTCAGTTGCTAAGAACCGATGATAGCGTTCGTGTGTGGCGCAGACCCCACGAAGCCATGGATCCCAATTGTCTACAAGGCACTGTGCAAGCTGGTAGTTGCCGGCCGCGGTAGCCGTGCGGTTCTGGCGCTGCAGTCCGGAACCGCGGGGTTGCTACGGTCGCAGGTTCGAATCCTGCCTCAGGCAGGGGTGTGTGTGATGTCCTTAGGTTAGTTACGTTTAAGTAGTTCTAAGTTCTAGGGGACTTATGACCTAAGATGTTGAGTCCCATAGTGCTCAGAGCCATTTCAACCATTTGCCAAGCTAATAGTTGCTCCATAATGGTGTGAGCTGTGTCCCTGTGCAATGGACTGGCCCTTCTAGTCTAAATGAACTATCATAGATTGATAATTGTTACATTAGGCTATCTGCAGACCATTTGCAGCAATACGTGCATCTCATGTCCCTAAACAACGATAGAATTTCTGTGGATGACAAAGTGCCACGTCAGCAGGCCACAGTTGTTCGCCGTTGGATTGGAGAACATTCTGGACACTACAAGCTAATAATCTGGCTACACACTTCGCCCGACATGAATCCCATCAAATATTTATCAGATCAATTCGTGCAGAAAATTCTGCACCGGCAACTCTTCCGCAATTATGTACAGCTATAGAGGCGCATTATTTCTGCAGGAGACTTCCAACGACTGATTGAGTCCACGCCGTATCGAGTTGCTGCACTACACCGGGCAAACTGATGTCCGACACAATACTAGGAGGTATCTGATGATTTCTGTCACCTTAGTGTATTGCTCGTCTCCAGTAACTTCCTCGTTTAGCATACACACATCATCGTGTGTATATGAACTACTCCCCAAACCCACCATCCCTGCTTCTTCCTCGTTTAAAAAGCACTAAAGACTTAAGTTCTAAAAAATTGTTTAAGAAGTAATATTACATTACAGAATCCATACGTACCATAAAAATGAATGTATATCTTCATGTATGCTTGTATTTATGTTCCACCACCCTCCCTAAACCAACTGACCGAGTTCAACGAAATTTGATACACATATCACTTACTAAGAGGAAAGAACTGCCGAAACTGCCCCCTTCCAAAGGGGGTGAAAAATTAGTGCATTCCACGACTAGCCAATATCCATGTTAGTCATGCAGTATTTGAGAATGAGAGCCCATAGATACTTGCAACGAACTTAACACATAATTTCAAACCCTCTACTACACACTTTATCACACCGACAACCCCTACAAAATAATGGAAGAAAGACGAAGTTTATCACTTACTTAACTTTCCTTGAGAACTACATGACGCTGCAATTTGTTCCTGTACTTTATACTACTGACTGTACTCGTGAGATATTTTTCAGACATTGAATGTACCATGTAAAGTATATCATTTTATGGAACATAGTTCAGGAGTTATGACGTCATAAACACCGACGTACTTGAAATACTGCTGCATCATGCAATACTTTTATATTTATTACTTTGTTTCTACTAACTCTAATCGCAACACTTTCCGCCGACGGTATTCAAATCCACTGCTACAAAGTACGTACAAAAAGATATCATTGTGCGACACATAGTTCAGGAGACATATTAAATATTGAGAAGTGTGAAAAAACTGTGGAATCATGTATAACGTTTTAATTTATTTGTTCTTCACTAACACTACTGTTCACAACGCATTTCACAGTCAGTGTCCACATATACCACTGGATGCACATGCAGAGTTACATCATTGTACAGCACATAACACAGAAGATACGACATCGTAAAGATCGACATGCTTTAAACGAAACTGCATGCCGAAATTCACCAGAGATACAGTTGAAATGTGTGTACAAATACGTGTGAAATATATTAAATATGTGTGGAATATATTATATACGTGCGTACGTGGAGAAATACAGAGGTAAAGAACTCCTCCTAAGCACTTGGAACAAATTCAGCCAAATTGGGCACGTATGTTAGTTACAATCTGGAAAAGAATAGTGTGAAGATATGAATCACCACTCTACTTTTGTGGTGAGTGTGATAACGTGGAGAAAGAAGGGAGAAGGACAGAGCGAGAGCAGAGGGGGAGACGTTCTGAGACAGAAAAGTGGATGAGATGAACAGGAAGAGGAAGAAGGAGGAGATGAACAGATAGTGAGGCGAGGTGGAAATGGTTGGAGAGAGAGGGAGGAGGACGGGTAGATGGAATGAAAGGGATGGAAGAGATGGATTGACGGCGAAGGAGCAGGTGGACAGACGGGGGGGGGGGGGGGGGCAGGGAGGGTAGGAGCATATTAAAAGAGAGAGGGGGAGGAAGAGTTGGACATAGACAGGGGTACGATGAGATGATCTAACAGAATTTGCAATATATACATATCTGCGCAACGACTGGTATTCAGATAGTGTTACTCTAAATCGTCCGAAAGAGACGTTCCTTTGGTAAACTTAAAGGCATACGAATTTAAAAAATATAGAATTTCATACCATTATATTTAAATCACTACCAAAGATAGATACTTTGTAGATTTAGTGGGATCTGTAATTTTGTCCACATTTTAGCTGTTGGCAGTCAAGATGACCACTGGCCGATTGCAACCAGTTTCGGCTTTGTTGCGTATAAAATTCAAACACTAAATAAAAATGTCTACAACATGTTGACTAATTAACTGAAGATCATTTGTAGTACCTTCTTCATTGAGACGCCCATAGTCTTCTACCTATACGATTGGCCTGCCACTTCTACGGCTCCCTACTACTAGAGGCCATAAATTCCATACAGATCACGAAAAATGTCTTGGTGTTGCCTCATTTTGTATGATTAGATGGTATTACTGCCTTTGATTTATTCGAAGAGATTTGTTCATTTTGACGACGATTTCAATTCGCTTTCTCACAAAGTAAAACAATGACAACATATTTACACAACCCATGTGAAGAGTAACTGTGCAACTTTCTTCACGATCCACGTAAGATAGGTACATTAGTTATGTAAAGAGAAACTGAAAATTTCCTCGCGACCCAATGCTGACCACAGCAGGTACCCACTTTTAGTAGCAAAGTTCCACTACTTTAGACAGGTGTCTCGTGCGTGTAGACACAAAATAAGTTCACTACAGGACAAAGAGCAACATTATTTCCGAAAGTATAGCTTTAAGGACAACTGCGAAAGAGCCATGATAATTTACTAGCGTTGCTAAAGATGTACACTCTTCCCACGACAGCGTATTCCACACGTTTGAGGAAAGTCTTTTCTTAAAACCATTCAAACTTGTCTTCACGGTGTAAGATACACGTCATTGGAAACGAGTAAATGTTCTCTATGTAGTAATGTTCCAAAATACAACATTTAATAATTGTTTACACAGATAGACATTTCTTATTTTGTGAGTGATAACGATGAAACGTAATCTGAATTGTAGTGTCTTTACTGAGTTATGGACGAATACAAACATGTAACTCATAAGCTCGAAGGTAGGTTCCTGTCAGACTTCGTTCATTTGGATACGTGTAAAAATCATAAGATAATGTCACATAGAGACTCTGTGAATGCAATAGCTATACTCTTTACCCGTAACAAATACTTCGGCAAACACTTTATGTCTTTAGTATCTTTTCTCCTACCTTTCTTCACCGCGCTGCCTCAGTACAAGTAATTAGCTTAATTCGTTTGCTGAGGATGAGTTTAAGAAAGAACTCGGTAAGCATGCCTAAATGGAGTGGTGCAGCAATTACGCATCATCATACATAATGTTCCTTCAGTCTGTTTCATCTTTTAATCTGCCAGTTACAGCTTAGGAAGAGGGAACTCCTCGGAATGAGTAATTAATTTCCCAGTTTGCTACGATCATGGAAAATTAAATCCATACGACTTCATTTTACATTCTGTGTAAGCGAACCGGGGTACAGGTTAGGAAGATACTTGTGGGTAAGTGATTCAACATTCTCCGTATTTGCATTTAAATTACTTCGGCTGCGGCTCCCCTCCGAAAAAAGGAAGGAAGTGCTGTGAAACAATATGAAACAGTGTTTCAGAGTGCGGAATTAGTTTTGCGATTGGACGATAATCCATCTACGGCTCTGGGAGCTCGGGTGTGCCGTGCCGCAGCAACGGTCTGGGAATTCAGAGAAAACTTTTCTCCTTTACTCCATTCATATGTGCCATTGAAATAGTCGCATGTGAGTTATAGTAAGTTGGAAACAACTGTCGAAGCCTATTTAACAGTTATTACTCTGTTGGAGTAGGATATTCACATTTACAGTGGCATAAAATCTGCCAAGTTGAACGCTTTACATACACTAACGCGAAAAAAATTCCCAGCGACAAGAAATAATTAATGTAGAGTTGTGAAATTTCCGTAGTACATCTGTCTAGATGACATTTTTAATTGATTAACATTACAAAGTCAGAGGATAATGTATGCGCGAGATCAGCCAATGCAAATGTGAAATGCTGGTACATTAATAATCGGCGTAACTGCCAGAATGTTGAATGTAAGCACGCTGACGTGCATGCATTGTGATGTACAGGTGGTGGATGTCAGCTTGTGAGATGAAGTTCCACGCCTGTTGCACTTGGTCGTTCAATACGTTGACGGTTAATGCTCTTTGTGGATGGCGCTGGAGCTGTCGTCCAGTGAGTTCCAGTATGTGCTCGTCTGCAGGCAGATCTGCTGATCGAGCAGGTCAAAGCAACATATCGACACTTTCTAGAGGTTGTTGGATTACAACAGCGGTATGTGGGCGTGCGTTATCCTACTGGAAAACACTCCGTGGAATGCTGCTCATGAATGGAACCACAACAGCTCGAATCGCTACATTGGGGTACAAAAATTTGCTCACAATCGCACACCAGACCATAGTTCCAGGTGCAGGTCCAACATGTCTGGAACACAAGCTAGCAGGCTGCAGCCGCTCACCCGGTCTTGTTCTAAACAACAGACGGCCATCACCGACAGCGAGGCAGAATCGCCTTTCGTCAGAAAACACAACAGATCCCCACTCCGTCCTCCAGTGAGATCTCGCTTGACACAAATTAAGTCACAGGTGGCAGGGGTTTGGGGTCAGTGAAATGCATGCAACAGGGCATCTGGCTCTGAGGTGCTCTTGAAGAACCGATTTGACACATTTCGTTGGGTCACTGTGCCACCAATTTCTGGTCGAACTGCTTCTCCAGATGCAGTACGATGCACTACAGCCATGCATCGCTATCATGGTGGTATTCCCTCTCGGCAGCACCACATGGCCCCCCAGAGTGCGATCTTCTTGGGATGGTACCTCTGCGTGACTCCCGCTGCTGGCATAGCATGCACAGAGACTGCATTCCTGTCAAGTGTAAGAAAGAACATCTTATGTAAGAAAGAACATCCAGCTTCTCGTAGCCGTATTACACGACCTCGTCCAAACTCAGTGAGCTATTGATAGTGGCGTCTTCGTCGTTCTAAAGGCATTCTTGACGAATATTATCTCACAACGTCCAATCTCAAAGGTAACTAAGCGCGTGTTTAAAGCAAACCTGATATCATCCTCATAGTGGCGCTGCTAGCGCCGCTGTTATGCGATTGGCGCGAAATCTTAGTAGTCATCATCATTCAGATGTAGAAAAACCCCTAACAACTTTCGCTTATCTCGCACCACACTGTGTTAGTGCTGGGACTTTTTTTTCTCTCAGTGTAATTTATGGAGAAGTACTTCGATTAGTCACCCTTAAAGTTAACACAATCATTATCATTTAAGAAACAGCCTTTACATGAGAACCTTTGCTCATTGCTTCTCTTAGAATCATTTTAGGGCTGCGTTGTACATGGGAAATTACCGTATACCTCCGAATCCAGGCAGACTCTTCATGCAAGACGATCCCCCGTTGGTCAGTGCGCATGCTTCATTGGTTCAAGGGCGTCTCGTATGAAAATGTGGAACAATATTTCGACGAGAGAACTGCTCATTATCTTCAGGATGACGCCTGCGCTTTCCTAGCGAGCCAGCGTATTTATTGGTGAGCCACTGCAGCAGCACGTCAGTAAGAATCTGAAGATGAGGAGCAGCTGTAGCTTTGAACTATCGAGCATCTTCCACAACACTACCCGATGCGACGCTCTTGAACTAGTGTGACAGTTATTACGTCGGGAAAGTCTCCAACAACGCACATCTATACATATAATAGATTTATTTTGAAAAATTACAATTAGTTACCTTTTTGCAGGCTACTAAAGAAGACCGTAAAAGTGCATGTGCGCACAGAGTAAAATCAGATGAAAACCGTACGTAGTCGAATATACACACATCAAAAACAGTTCTGCATCATCTCGGTTCCCAGAGTTCCGGAATCTGCACAGAAAATTGGAATAGAGGTCAACATGAACACCATTTTCACCCTTTTGTTTGCTCATGAAAACAACGCATTGCATGTTGTACCATCAAAAAGGGACGCCTTCAGAGGTGCTGCCTCAGACTGCTGTACACACCGGTACCTCTAATACACAGTTGCACGTCACACGACGGAACATGCTATGAATCAACGACAGATCCATTTATTACTAGATGCTGTTTAGAGACATAGAGTACAATATGATGGAGCACTACCATTACAGTTAAGCAGAACTCACTGACATGCACCTTGTGTATAGCGAAGTACGTAGCAATGGGCTCGCTCCTGAAAGGCTGTGCAGGGTACGATTTCCTAACTGCATCACCTCTCACAATGAGTGTTCATTTCTCTCGATCGATGAGTGAGTGATACTGGTTCATTGGAAACAAGAATCGTGGGACGTGGCAACAAGTATACCACTGGCACACCAGATTTTGAAGAGGGAGGTGCTTGAGCATGTTGCAGTGGACCTCACTAAGAGTATTCGTCCTATTGCACATGAAATGAGCGCTGCACATCCTAGCGTGTGGTGAGTGCTCCACGAAGAACAATTACAACCATATCACCCAGAACGAGTCTACTGAACGCTTGTGACGACCAAGGGTCGCATTGTGTCAGTAATACCTCCAACAATGGATTGATCGACCTGGATTTCTAAAATTGTGCTGTTTACTGGTGGGGTCACATTTTGTCTTGATGGTATTTAGGACATCAGTAACAGCCATGTGTAGGATGCGGAAAACCCTTACGCTGTAGTAGACTCACACCATCAAGTACGTTTTGCTGTGAATATCTAGGGCAGAATTGTAGGCAACTATCTCATTGGACCATATCTGAATGGCCACTTGTACTTGAGATTCGTGCAAACGTTTTTACCTGAGTTGTTGGAGAGCGTACGCTTTGCTGTTCACGAGACAATGTGGATACAATATGACGGTGCATGGTCTCACTTTACTGTGGATGTCCGCAACCATTTCAGTGGTGCATTTCCTAGTCGCTGGATTGGAACAAGAGGCCCTATTCCTTGGCTTGTGAGGTCATATAATTTAAATCCCTGTGATTAAATCCCATGCGGATATCAAAAGTCACAAGTGTATGAGACACCAGTATATATGGAGATGGAGTTAGTTGCCAGAATGGTAGCTGTCTGTGATGGGTTTCGAAAAACACACCAGGGATATTTGTCAGCGTGTGACTCTCTGCTGATGTCATGCTTGAATTGAAATTGATGGCCATCAGTTTCAGCTTATTTTGTAAGATACAGACATCGAAATAAGTGTCCAAGGAATAAAAAAGCAACTGGAATCACTCAACAGAGGAAAGTCCACTGGACCTGACGGGATGCCAATTCGATTCTACACAGAGTACGCGAAAGAACTTGCACCCCTTCTGACAGCCGTGTACCGCAAGTCTCTAGAGGAACGGAAGGTTCCAAATGATTGGAAAAGATCACAGGTAGTCCCAGTCTTCAAGAAGGGTCGTCGAGCAGATGCGCAAAACTATAGACCTATATCTCTGACGTCGATCTGTTGTAGAATTTTAGAACATGTTTTTTGCTCGAGCATCATGTCGTTTTTGGAAACCCAGAATCTACTCAGTAGGAATCAACATGAATTCCGGAAACAGCGATCGTGTGAGACCCAACTCGCTTTATTTGTTCATAAGATCCAGAAAATATTAGATACAGGCTCCCAGGTAGATGCTATTTTCCTTGACTTCCGGAAGGCGTTCGACACAGTTCCGCACTGTCGCCTGATAAACAAATTAAGAGCCTACGGAAAATCAGACCAGCTGTGTGGCTAGATTGAAGAGTTTTTAGCAAACAGAACACAGCATGTTGTTATCAATGGAGAGACGTCTACAGACGTTAAAGTAACCTCTGGCGTGCCACAGGGGAGTGTTATGGGACCATTGCTTTCCACAATATATATATAAATGACCTAGTAGATAGTGTTGGAAGTTCCATGCGGCTTTTCGCGGATGATGCTGTAGTATACAGAGAAGTTGCAGCATTAGAAAAATGTAGCGAAATGCAGGAAGATCTACAGCGGATAGGCACTTGGTGCAGGGAGTGGCAACTGACCCTTAACATAGACAAACGTATTGTATTGCGAATACATTGAAAGAAGGATCCTTTATTGTATGATTATATGATAGTGGAACAAACACTGGTATCAGTTACTTCTGTAAAACATCTGGGAGTATTCCTGCGGAACGATTTGAAGTGGAATGATCATATAAAATTAATTGTTGGTAAGGCGGGTACCAGGTTGAGATTCAATGGGAGAGTGCTTAGAAAATGTAGTCCATCAACACAGGAGGTGGCTTACAAAACACTCGTCCGACCTATACTTGAGTATTGCTCATCAGTATGGGATCCATACCAGATCGGGATGACGGAGAAGATCCAAAGAAGAGCGGCGCATTTCGTCACAGCGTTATTTGGTAACTGTGATAGCGTTACGGAGATGTTTAGCAAACTGAAGTGGCAGACCCTGCAAGAGAGGCGCTCTGCATCGCGGTGTAGCTTGCTCGCCAGATTTCGAGAGGGTGCGTTTCTGGATGAGGTATCGAATATATTGCTTCCCTCTACTTATACCTGCCGAGGAGATCACGAATGTAAAATTAGAGAGATTCGAGCGCGCACGGAGGCTTTCAGACAGTCGTTCGTCCGGCAAACCATACGCGACTAGAACAGAAAAGGGAGGTAAAGACAGTGGCACCTAAAGTGCCATCTGCCACACAACATTGGGTGGCTTGCGGAGTGTAAATGTAAATGTAGATGTAGGTACAGTACTAATGGTATGTTCATTGTGTAAGTTGTGTCAGATCAGTGTCCAGTCATCCTACATTGATTGAAATTAAGTTTAATGAGAAGTTCAGACAGGCAGGTACTAGAGATGTGAAAATATCACAAGATTCTCATAAAAGCACAGGGAAGAATAATGTTAGTATATCACAAGATTCACATAAAAGCAAAGTGAAAAATAATGTTAATATATTGCAACAGAATATCAGAGAGTTGAGAAACAAAGTTGATCAGCTTCTTGTTTGCTTAGAAGATTTAGAAACTTAGGCTGAATTACATGTACTATGTCTATCTGAACATCATATAGTCACAGGTATGGAAATGGTAAATATAGGTGGATATGTGCTTTCAGCACATGTCAGTAAAGACACTATGGCAAATGGCCATATATTTTAAAATCAGTCATACTGTGAAAAATTTGGAAACTACAAAGTTTTGCATAGAGAAGCATATAGAAGTATGTTCAAGTGAGGTTAAACTAAGTAATGGCACTTTTATGGTTGTAGCCATCTATAGGTTCATTTTTCAACTGTTTTTGAAAACTTGGATTCACTGTTGTGCCATCTGTCAGACAGAGGAGAGCAAATTATTGTTCATTGGGATTTAAATGAAGATTTTCTGAAAGAGTCTGATAGAAGGCTTGACCTTGAAGTGTTACTCGGTTCTTTCAATTTGACATCAGTTACTGATTTTCCTACTGATAGATAATATTTCATGCACCAAAATACACTTAATCAAATAAAAAATTTCCTGCTAAGAATGGTCTGTCTGATCATGATGCACAGCTAGTAACAGTACATCATATAGCTCCATACAGTACTCCAAAATACTGTGTTCAATTAACGATTTAACAATATAAAATTTTAGAGAAAGATTGCAAAAGTTTGACTTGGATGAGGTGTACAGGGAACATGATGCTGATTTAAAATTTAACCTATTTCACAGTACCTTTGTGAGTATATTAGAAAACAGTTTCCCTAAGAAAACATTGACATATTATTCTAAGAAACCACGTAAAAAGCCATTGTTTATTAAATGGGTTAAAAATATCTTGTAAACAAAAAACGGAAATTTATAGTATAGCTAGGTGGAGTAATGATCCCAAAACAGTGAAACATTATAAAAACTGGTGCACTGCATTAAGGAAAGTTATTAAAATATCCAGAAGTATGTGCATTATGTTTGACAATAGCACATCTTATAATGCAATTAAAACAATTTCGAATATTGTGAAAAGGGAAACAGGGCAGCAGAGAGCACAGGAAGACTGTATTTCTATCAAACACAATGGCAAGTTCGTTAACAAGAAGTCAGAAGTGGAAAACATTTTTAATAATCATTTCTTAAGTGTTGTAAAGAAAATAGGATCAAGCTATTCATTATAAAATGAAAGACAGTTTATGGAAGAGGCAGTACCTATGAAATTTGATAAAATTGAAATTCCTCCCACATTTCCTATGTAAATTAGGAAGTTAATAATTCCACTCAAAAGCTAAATTTCATATAGAACTGATGGCATTTCCAACAGAGTACTGAAATCTTGTTCCCAACAAATAAGTAGGATTCTCAGCCACATATGTAGTAACTCACTGAAACAGGGCATTATTCCAGAAAGACTGAACTACACTATTGTTAAACTATTGGATAAAAAATGGGATAGATCTGATGCTAACAACTATGGACCAATTTTACTTCTGACAGCTTCATCCAAAATTTTTGAAAAGTTATGTATTCAAGAACAGCATCACACATTTGTCAAAATTAAGTACTAACAAAATGTCATTTATGTTTCCAGAAAGGCTTCTCAAAATGAAATGCTACATATGCTTTCACTGATCAAATAATAAATGCATTGAATAACTGAACATCACCCAGTGGGATATTTTGTGATCTCTCAAAGGCTTTTGATGGTGTGAATCATGAAATTCCTCTAGATAAGCTTAAGTATTGGGGTATGAGTAGGACAGTGCTTAACTGGAAGAATACAGAAGGTTGAAATTAACAGTACAGATAGTCTGCAAAAATCTGTCGAGTCATCTAACTGGGGAGGTTTTAAGAATGATGTCCCACAGGGTTCAGTCTTGGGTCCCTTATTGTACTTAATGTATATTAATGACTTTCCACTCTGTATTCATGAAGATGCAAAGCTAGTTCTTTCTGCTGATAATACAAGTATAATAATCACACCCAACAAGCAAGAATCAGCTGAGGAAATTGCAAATAATGTCTTTCAGAGAATTGTTAAGTGGTTCTCTGCAAATGGTGTCTTACAAAATTTTGATAAAACGCAGTTTACACAATTCTGCATAGTAAATGGCATAACACCATTGATAAATATAGACTAGGAAAGGAAGTATGTTGCTAAGGTAGAATGCTCGACATTTCCGGGTGTATGCATTGATGAGAAATAGAATTGTAAGAAACACATTGATGATCTCCTGAAATGTTTAGGTTTACCTACATATGCTATTAGGGTTGTTCTGGTGATAAACATGTCATTAAATTAGATTACTACACCTATTTTTATTCACTGCTTTCATATGCCATCATGTTTGTGGGCAATTTGTCATTAAGAGAGAAAGTATTCATTGTACAAAAGCATGTAATGAGAATTATAGCTGGAGCCCACCCAATATCACCTTGCAGACATTTATTTAAGGAACTCCGTATATTTGCAGTAGCTTCACAATACATATATTCACATACGAAATTTGTCAATTATAACCCATCCCAATTCAAAAATAGCAGTGAAGTGCATAGCTATAATGGTAGAAGAAAGGATGATATTCACTATTCTGGAATAAATCTCACTTTGGCACAGAAAGGGATGAATTTGTTAAATAATACTGAAAGTCTGACAGATAGCCAAACAACATTTAAAAGTAAATTAAAAGAATTTCTGAATGAAAAATCCCTCAATAGATGAGTTCTTAGGTATGAAGTAATAACTTTAAAAAGGTAATTAATTAATTATTTTGTTAAAAAAAATTACGTTAAGGTGACACATTTCACATCATTACGAAATGTTGTATTCATGACCTATCCAACAAGGATTAGTGTATGTATGTGCATGATGGTATTTGCAGTTAACTGTAACTAATGTAAATAAAAAGTATGTGGTAATATGAGTTTAGTCCTATTACCTCCTTAAGCTGGCTTCTGTAACTCTCGGTTCTGTACCTCAGATTTACAGTGGAGAATCCTGTATACACTGTTAAATTATCACACTCTCTTACAGAAACACCCTGTATATCTACTTCATATGTGTTCTGACAAAAACTGTGTAGCATGTATATTTGTAAATATATACCTTATGTGTGATGTGCTGACGAAATTGTTCACTTGTAAATAGATTGGTTTTTAAGATTCGCCTGTTGTTACCCATCGAAGTCTGATAAGTCTTTACTATAGCTATATAGTTCCTCTCCTATTCAGTCCATCGAAACTGGAAATCTTAAGCTCAACACGATGCAGCCAGTGCTGCTGTGGGGTGAACTGTGGATTTTTTCATGTTATAGTGATAGTAATAGTGTAAGAAAATATCTCTGCACTGAAAAGAAACATCACATGAAAATGTTTTAAGATCCAAATTATGTCTATCGTATTATATAACTATTTCTAAAAGAGATGTGAAATTTTTTAAAGAACCAGAAACTGAAATGTATCTATCATTCATATATCATTTATATACATCTGTATATAACTCAGTAAATGAATTCGTTAAGATATGTCTTTGCTTTTGGTATTTACAAAAAAATGGTTGAAATGTCTCTGAGCACTATGGGACTACTTAAACCTAAGGACAACACAAACATCCATGCCCGAGACAGGATTCGAACCTGGCACAGCAGCAGTCACGCAGCTCCAGACTGAAGTGCCTAGAACTGTATGGCCAGCTTTGGTATTTACAGAAACCCTATCCCCATTGCAGTATATATACAAAGAGTGTATGAGATAAACACATAGCATTAGTTTTGAACATGAGCGAAACTGAGAGGTAAAGTTTAAGATGGAGAGTAACTAAATATATGGAATGGTGCCATATGATTTTGCTTATTGTGCTTCATGTATCGGATTATGGAAGCAGGTTGTATGTGACTGTGTTCACTCTGTAAGACATGTAGTAAACATGTGTAAAACAATATCTTTCAAAAAACTCAAGATAATGAACAGTATTAACCGGATTTCATTAGTTCTACCAGTTTCAGCAAAACCCATCATCTGGTACAAAAATTGGTAAAAACATTTCATTTGTCATGAATAATGAAACACATAGCATTGAATATTTTTAACCATACCGACCACATTACTTTTTCTTTGCCATCTCATATGAATAGGACGATTGCTACTCTTGTATGTGCTATGAATAGGTCCTTATTACGTGTTTCATGTGGTTTAAAATGTTCAATGTTTTGCGTTTCAATATTCATGACAAACGGAATGTTTTAAGCGATTTTCGTACTAAATGGTGCCCTACAGCAGAAACTGATACTACTAATAAAAACCATTTAATGCAACTCACTGTCATGAGTTTTTTGAAACGTATGTCGACTGCTGAAAATTGCCCAAAAGAGACCTATGAAATGATGTCACTTGTTGCTTGAAGAAAACCACACATGTAATATCTGGACAAAGCTATGTACTGCATAGCTATAAATGTATCAGACTAGGAGCAGTGTAAAATCACTAAAGGTATATAATGTCAGAAAAAGTTATTAATTTTTCATCCAACTGAAATGCAATTTTTCATTTTCAGAAGTAGACACAACTGGCCATATTCTTGAATCGAGAGAGGGCAAGTCCTTCATAGAATTCCAGGTCTTAAGTAGATGCATACTTGTAGATTCCACACATCCATGTGATTTTCTCCTTGTCTTCGACGTAGGTCGTAGATGACGGTATCATTGTAGTCGAACAATTAAAGTGATGCCACCTTATCTTTATAGGGTACAACTGGATTGTCCCAGTGATTTCCAAGGATGGAATGTGTTAACCACATTTTACTCCACCATGTTTTAGCACACTTCACAAGCTTGAAAGGCTTCATTGAAGCAATACTTGCTGAGAATGTCCCTATTACATTGGCATCTTGTGTGAATGCTATCAATCCAATATCTTTAAATACGCTGTGGTCAATTGTAGTGGAATCATTTGCTATGTTTCCCCTCCTGACGGTGTGAAACGTAGGTCTGATGAATCTGGATGTCTCCATGGCTCAGAAATTTTTGACAGCCCACATTTGTCTGGTTGTGGGTAGAACCGGGTATTCAAAAAATTTCCCATGAAAAGAAAGTTAATGGCAGATATGCACCAGCATTCAGAATTTTTAAAAGCTTCAAACGCTCCTGGCCTGCTACAGTGATGTGAGGCATTTTCCAAATTACTTTATTGATGACGATCTCGTTCTCCTCTTGGACTTCTTGAATGTACGAGTTGTTGTATGTCGCACTCTGTACCAGAATAAATTTCTGTTTAGCATTCTTAACGATTTGTTGCGTTTGCTCAAAGTGCCCCATAAAGTTTTTAGGGGTATGCATCCAGTAAGTCGCTTTACTCTTCACTGTTGCACCCACTGACTCATCTATGAATGATTCTGCATATTCTAAACCTTTCAAATCCGAAGGTGATGCAGATACATGTGTTTCAAGCGTTTTGCTAAGCCTACGTTATGTGTATGATCAATCTCAAACCTCTTAGTTTCATAGCGTATATCCTGAAACAGGAATACTGATGTGTTACCTGTAAGTTTCGAGCTTCGAATCTACTGGAGGAATACCATCGTTTTTCTTAAGTGTTCCATGGAAATATATCAACGTCCTGTATGCAGAGGCTGAAGCGCCTTGGTGCTCGATAACAATTCTAGTTTCATCGTTCTTGTTAAATGCGGCTGGGGCATAAGGTATTGGAGAAATATTCCAGGCACATAATGCGCTCATCATATTCTACTGGGACAGCTATACTGAGTGACGTCATTGCACGGTTTCTGGCCTACTGATTTAAGAAATCTGTAGTTCGCATATGTCACCACCTTGCGGTTCTGCTTTGAATTGCTGTGCTGTAATTTATGTTGGCTGGTTTCATACTTTACGCCCATCCTAACTTCGATGTAATCGTCTAATTATTTCCTCGAGATGAAAGTCAACAAGTAGAGTCTTGCGGTCCACAATACGTATCTCCAGATAGTCCAATGTTTGATCTGTCACTGGGTGTTACATAGCATTGGTGGAAGTCTCATCAGTCTTACACCCTGATCCAGCTGATGGGACAATCCGTAAAGTTTATGAATCAATCTATCCTTGAGATAGTATTATGTTGCTACGTCACACTCAACGCAGACTGTACTGATTAGACTTGTAAAATTTACTAGGATCCTTCTTCAAAACATGTCCGTTTGCAAAACTCAATAGTCGTCCTAATGAACTTTTCTAATTAAAGTCAGTCGCTATATTCATCATTCTTATTTCAAATTTATGTGTACTGATGTTAGCACGTAGCTGAGTCTCTTTTCCAGACTGTTTTAAGACTTTGTTTAGATCGTGTGCTACTTTCACAGTTTTTTACCATTAATTTCCAAATGCAGTTTATTGTTAACCTCTCTAACATTTGGGCTACTGTTGTGTGTCTCCAGCACAGTCAGTCAAATAGTCCAATATCTAATGCATAACTCAATCGGTGGGAAGTAATTCACATGTAATACTGATGATAGTTACAATAAAGTCAGAGTTTACGACGCTGTATCTGAAATTCAACTGCTCTGTGGATGCGTAATGCACCTCCTCATACATCCTTTTTCTTAAACTTCAGGAGGATCATGATGCATAGGTCACCACAAAAGTGGGTTAAAGGTCTTCATCGCATTGAAAATTGTAGAACACATGTCTTCTGCTGATGAAGTATCGTTGTAATTCTTGTACAGATTGCAGGTCACCGAAAGTGTTTAACGTATGCTAACCAGTGAGTTTCAGATCATCCAGCATCTAAATTCATAATTCCACATTCTCGGAATTTCCACACGGACTTTTGTAAGGTGTTCCACATAAACACACCATGAAATCTTAGAGTGTAGAATTTTTTTCTAACAAACATAAACGGATCTTTATTTGTAAACAGCATATCTGGTAGGATGGCTAGGCAGCTTTTTATATTTAAGAAATCTATTTTTTTTATTGTGTGGTTTCAAGGCCAGACCTTTACTGATAGTTGCTGCTTCCATGATGCAGTTACGTCTTCTTGTTTGCTCTAGTTGCTCCCGGGAGTTCTGTACGATCTTGACAGTCCTGTCAATTGTTGCAGCACCAGCAATCAGGGAACTCATCACAGAGAAACCTATGAGGACGGGAAGAATTCCACCTGAAGTCTTGGGTAGTGACAGAACCCTGGGTGGTTTAATCAGTCTTCTCACTCCACTCTGCTTCCGGGCGATTTTAGCTCCAAACGTAGGTGCCAGGATACAGTTTTTTTTTTTAAACAGCACTGCTCCTTCTCCTTCTTTGTCCTCTTCGTCATAATAGACTGCTTCTTCTTTAGTATACATGTGTGGCAATCATTACTTGGCTGAAATTGATCTCCAAACCTACTTAATTATACCATACATGGTTTTATCAACTGAAAATGCCCCAGTGTATTGACATACACCAATATCCTTTGTTACGCATATTGTGTTAACTTTCTCAGCTAAAATTCGATTGGCACAAACCATTTTAGAAACTTCCTTCCGGGTCCACAGTACTTACACTTCAGAATGTGCAATTCGACTGGCAGTCTGTCGAGAATACACGCAAGTCCTCTAACATATCTCCCATCGCGTGTGTTATGTTACGGTGGGGTCGTGATCTTTATCCAACAAACCGTTGGCGTCAATCCAACTGATTTGTGCATCAGGAAAACTAATCATTTTTGCCAGTGCTCTGTTCCCTCAACGTCACATGATATGAGAAACACATATAGTTGTGAGTGCATCTGCACTTCCTCTGTGTAAAAGCATCCTGCAACTTCAGTACCAACGCTGTCTTTTAAGATGGATGTTCTGACATTTCTTCTCTGCGCTCTGGAAACTGTGAATATCTCACTCAAGCAGTTTGGTAGGTACGACTTAACGAATGGTGTGTTGTGTTTTGAAATATGTGCTAAATCACCTACATTAAATTTCTGTTTCCAGGAATCCATCATTTCAGTACGATTGTATGCTGTATCTAGGACACACTATAAAGAACACCAATTGGTCTATTTTTATTGTGTGATGTTTGGTTTGATTATACTACGAAATTATTTGTGGGAGGATATGTATTCATTTGTATAGACCACAAAGATTAAAATGCATCCACTTTTGAGCCTTCAGTGTTCTGTTCAGTAATTCCACGATACTTGCCTTGAGGGAGGTGAATGTCGAGTAGTGGTGTATTCTATACTGCTCCCTCACATTCTTCAAATATCTATTGTAAGGTCCTCCTCAGTGAACAAAATGAAATTGTCCGTCCTCGGTAGCTGAGTGGCAGTGCGGCTCTCGTAGCCGAGCGAAGCGGACGTGCGGTGTGTGGTCTCCGCTGGCAGAGAGGGCCCGCGCGCCTTGTTTACTTTCTTCGGCCGACACTAACGTGACGCCGTAGCGCTCCAAGACCATGGCAAACCAGTACAGAAGATCAACCTTGAAATTCACATTTCGGAACGACTTTACCCGACCAAAGGCGCTCGAAGTCGAACGTTTTTTAAAAGAGGAAGCCAAGATCCCGGCTGCTGACATTGTCGGCATTCACTTTTCGATCGTCAGTAGCACGGTCTATGTAAAGCTCATAAACGAAATTACTTGCGACAAGGTGCTTCGAGAGATGAAACAAGAACTCCGCTTCTGCCACGCAGATGGAAATGTTGGCAACGTCGAGGTCGGCCATGCCGCAATGGGACTGCGGACTATACGCATCTTCGAACTTCCATTTGAACTCCCGGCGGCAGAAGTTGTAGCGGCGCTCCGCCCCTACGGCACGGTACCCGAACACGTGGCTGAAAAATGGACCCAGTTTAAGACGTATCCAGTACTCAATGGAGTACGCCAAGTGCGCATAGATCTCCAACGACACGTGCCATCCTATCTACAGATAGGTGGATGCCGGGCCATAGTTATTTATGACGGCCAACCGAAGACGTGCTCCGGATGCGGTAAGGAAGGTCACCTTCGTTCCGAGTGCCTCCAGCGTCGGATCACACAACTCCCACCGAAGGACGTTGCACCACCAGCGGTGAAGACTATTCTACCCGTTACTTACGCGGCGGCGCTCACGACGTTCTCCACACAACAGACACGGCCGACCGCTTCAGCAGTACAAGAATCACTTTCCACGGACAAAGACCTGGATGATCCGCCGACCTGGCCAGTGGTGGAAAATAGCACTACGACTCTGGAGCTACCGAACGCGACAGACATTGACGCCAGTAAGATGGCAATTGATTCCCTTATTGTACCGACCGAAGCGTTTGTTCCGGCGGAGCATGAGTCAGTGCCGTCTTCTGACAATGAAGGCCACGTACGGAAACAGCGATCACCGAAACGCCGAAAGCGGCGTCGTTGGACCGTGTCGGAACACAGCGGTTCGCATTCGGCCGGGGAAGAACGACTGACCACTCAAGAAGCCAGCCGCGAAGCTGAAGCTGTTTCCACTGACTCCAACCTTGCAGAACAGACAGAAAAACGTGCAGCTTTCGACCATCAGCCCATTGACAGAAACAGTGAGCAGCGGGAAGGTACCAGTGAAGGCAGCGAAGTCGCCCGGTCCCTTACTATCAAACATTCCGAGGCTATGGACCATGAACAGACATCCGCGCCCACTTCGTGGGCCGAGGACGTCGAGACACAAGATCCCGACCCGCGGCCGGCTGAGGCGCCGCCGGATCATGCAGCATAAGCAGCACAAGGAGGACCGCGTTCGGCGGGGGGTGACATCACTTCCGATGTTCGCTTCTCTCCACCTTCACCATGGATAACCTCGCCCAAACAACTCGTTGCCGGGCTTACCGCCTGGCGACAATGAATATCAACATGATCAGTTCTCCTGTCAAGATCCAACTTTTGAAAGAAACCATACGAGCCATGGGGGTTGACTTTGCTTTCCTACAAGAAGCGAAAACGACGGCACTCCCGCACTTTTACGGGTACACCACACATGTGACGCCCGGTAGCCCTGCAGATACCGGAGTGGCAATATTAGTGCGTGAAGGTATTGAAGTTACCGACGTCACGTTTCTTCCCTCCGCTCGAGGAATAGCATTTACGGCACTCAACACCCGATTCATTAATGTTTACGCGCCGTCGGGTACCACAAGACGTCACGACCGCGCCAGATTCTACTCCACAGATGTCGCTCCCCTTTTCCTAGGACGATACGACCACAGCGTCTTCGCCGGCGATTTTAATTGCGTACTTCACCCCAAGGACCAAATCCCACATTACACGCCATGTCCGGAACTGGGTGCGATGATCCAAGAACTTCACTTGTGCGACACGTGGGAAAAAGTCCACGGTAACTGCTCTGGCCACACTCATCTTACCAGTCATTCGGCCAGCCGACTCGACCGCAGATATGTGTCACAAGATCTCACACAAGGTGTGGTGGACGCCGAACTATGGCCTCAGGCCTACTCTGATCACAGTGCCTATATCTGCACTATACACCTACGCCCCCAACAAGTCTGGCGCAGCAATGGCTTTTGGAAGCTCAACATAACTCATCTCCCGGACCTGGATTGCCGTCGGCAAGTTGCAGCAACGTGGACCGACAGTGAACGCCGCCACCATCGATACGCCTCGACCCTGGAGTGGTGGCTTCTCTGTGCCAAACCAGCAATCCGTAGGACACTTCTGCAATATGGCAAGGACGTGACTGCGTGGCATCGACAGACCCTCGATTTTTACTACGCGGCACTCAGGGACCTCGACGCCTTACCCCCTTCCCCCGAGAGACAACATGATCAAAGCAGAATCAAGGCTCACATACTATCATTGACGAAGCGCCGACTAGAAGGTGTAGTCGTCCGCTCGCGACGGCACGACCGAACGTTTGCGGAGGAACCCACTATGCACCACGTTGTGGTGGATAAGCGCCGACAACGCCAACACTAGTCACACAACTCAGGACACACGACGGTCGCTTATGTACGACCCAAGCAACCATAGTAAAGGCGGTGGAGGATCATTTTCGTCATCTTTACAAGGAAAGAATCGTCGATGACGAGGCCACTACTGAAGTGTTACAGCAGGTAACACATACTATCGACGAGGCTACCGTGAATGCACTAACAGAGGAAATATCACTCGAAGAAGTCGAAGACGCCGTGGACAAAGGTGCGGCCAATAAGTCTCCTGGACCTGATGGATTGCCCATCGAATTCTACCGGACTTTCCGTGACATCATGATGCCTCGCTGGGTTATAATGTTCCGCGAACTTACGTCTCCAGACTGTGTTGTGCCGCCAGCGTTTGTAGAAGGACTTCTCATACCGGTACACAAGCCAGGTGGAGGGCTATCGATTAACGACTATCGGCCGCTTACAATGCTGTACGCCGATTACAAGATTTTCACCAGGATTATGGCGAGCCGTATTAAGACGACTTTGCCGATGATCCTCGCTCCTGAACAGACGTCGCAGGGGGGAGAAGCCAACATACACATGGCCACCGGTGACTGCAGGGATTTAATAGCAATCGCTTCTGCGTGCCGTCTGAGAGCGGCGATCGTCTCCGTAGATTTCAACCGCGCCTTTGATAGAGTGCACCACAACTTCCTCCTACGAGTGATGGACTGTATGGGATTCCCCCCGGGCCTCATCGACACCCTACGGCGTCTTTGGACCGCAGCCAGCTCACACGTCCAGGTCAATGGAAGGACGGTAGGACCAGTACCCATTAAGAGGTCTCTACGACAGGGTTGTCCCCTTTCTACCTACCTTTATGCCATCGCACTCGAGCCACTCCTAGGGGGCCTTAACCACCGCCTATCTGGCATCACGCTGCGGGACGTCACCTTTCGCTATAGGACATACGCTGACGACCTGCTAGTGCTGGTTCGTTCCAATGACGAAGTTCAAAGCGTACTAACCTGGATTGAGCGATACGGACAGGCCGCCGGCAGTCTTCTGAACATCAACAAGTCGGCGGCGTTGGATATTGGGCGAGGTCTCGGACCGGAAGCCCTCGCTCCCCTCCCACCAGTTTCTGATCTGCGATATTTGGGAATCACGTTCAAGAAAGATGTACGTAAAACAGCTGCAGCAAACTACCGACGGTTATTACAGATCATACGCGCAATGGTGCGACAGAACCTGCTCCGGGACTTGAACCAGCTACAACGTGTTGAATACCTGAACCTCTACGTGGCATCAAAACTCAATCACGTGGCACAAGTCCTCCCACTACCGCTGCAGATAGGTCGCCGGCTTCAAGCGTCCTTCAGTTACTACGTTTCCGCAGGTCATATCTTTAAAGTACGATACGACACTCTTACCCTCCCAGTGCACAAAGGAGGGCTGGGATTGGTCAACGTCAGGGCGAGAGCAGCTAGCCTTTACATGAGCAACATGAGGAAACGATGGAAAAGTCAATATACCTCTCTCACGGGTCGTTTACTACAGGTTCTGATGCCAGTCTCTAACGTTCCGCCGGTGTCGGTTGCGCACGTCGCACCACAGCTCTCCCATGTGTCGACCTTCATTCTTGATTACAGCTATGTCAGCTCGAACCTCTCCGCCACGCGTCCACCAAAGGCGAAAGATTTTTACACCAACCTTCTGCGTGCTGTTCCCCATAACGTGGTGGAAAACAAGTACCCTACGGTTCATTGGCCAAGAGTGTGGAAAACGATACACCACAACTTTCTGTCCTCCACGGTGCGTTCGAAGTGGTATCAGATCGCCAACAAAAAATATGCCACACTACAGCGACTTCACACTATTGGACTGGCAGACTCCCCTTATTGCCCAGATTGTCACCTTTTGGATACTGATGAACATCGTTTTACTTGCGCATCATCGTCCGAAGTTTGGCGACTGACACAGAAGATATTGGCTTGTTACCTCCGGGTCACACCTGATATGATTGACCCTCAGACCCTACTCTGTCCCGATGGAACTTACTTTCCGGCTGCAAAATATCATGCGCTTACATGGTTCAAAGGACTTACCGTCGCCTACATCTTTCGCGACGGAGAGAAAGAGCAGCTTGATTACTGGTGGTTCCTGCAAAATGCTCACAATGCCCTCGAACGCACACCGAAATACCGTACGCTCTTCGCAAATTATTTACGCAGCGTTTTCGTTAACCCCCCACTCAGCTGGGGAGTGCCGAGCTGCGGTTAATGTTCTGTGGCGCATCACACAAACGGCTGAACGTTCTGCCTTGTCAGCCATGAGCGAAGGAAGAGACAAGCTGCTGCAAGGATGCTGTTTTCCTTGAGGCACTAGCGAAGCTGAATGCCTCCGTTGCAGATGCCCTTCAAAGGCGCAATTGGAGATATCAGATAACGATGACGAGGCTCCAAGTGGAACCTTTTAGTTGGAATTACATCAGTGATTTATGTTTTTATTTCTGGATTACTCTTTTATGCCACCTTTGTTGTTGTAACACTTACTTGTAACACTTAGTTACTAGAATTCACATGTAACAAAAAAAAAAGTGGCAAAGGATAACCCTAACCTTGATTTCCCATATTTCCCCTGATATACAGGCAGCTCTCTGGGGTGGGTTTAGTCAGGAGCCAACGCCTGAAGTGGATCAGATTTTTTGTTATAGGATGAAAAGTGGCGGTGGCACTTAGGGGTTTTTTTAGTACCATTTTCCTAAGGGGCTTTTTAAGGGAAATTACTTTATAGAAAAAAAATAAAAAAATAAATAAAAAAAAGTGGTCAGCGCGACAGAATGTCAAACCTAAGCGCACAAGTTCAATTCCCGGCTGGGTCGGAGATTTTCTCCGCTCAGAGACTGGGTGTTCTGTTTTCCTAATCATCATCATTTCATCCCCATCGACGCGCAAGTAGCCGAAGTGGCGTCAGATCGAAAGACTTGCACCCGCGAACGGTCTACCCGACGGGAGGCCCTACCCACATGACATTTACAGTATGAAATTTTTCAGGGCATTGATTCGTCCCTGTCTGCAGCAATTGCTCAAAAACTTGTGCAACATATCTCCACATTTTTTATTTTACTGGTAACGCTCAGCCAAGTTAAGAGTATGTATCAACAGCCATCAAAATACTGTATGTATGAAACGATTACTCACATGTGAATGATCCATAATATCTACAAGGTCCACATACTGTAAGTTTTCCTAACCTTTAATTCTATATTGCCTATGAGGGTATTGGTATGCAGCACCTGCGTCAGCCTGTTTGTGATAGGAAGGACAGGGCCAAAGAGAGACTGAACTTCACTTTTGTTATGAAGTTTGTCTTTATCCTAAAAGAGCACAATAACCTAGATTCATCAAAACATATACTGAAGAAACATCTCCATTAGTACTGACTAATAAGGAACAGAATAATTTTCAGTCATCCGACTGTACTAGATCGATGAATAGCAAACAGATTAAATATAATAATAAAAACTGTAGCAGTACAATAAAAGACCTCACTGGGTGTTGTGTGCTGTCCTTAGGTTAGGGGACTGATGACCATAGCTGTTAAGTCCCATAGTGTTCAGAGCCATTTTTTAATAAAACACCTAAAAATTCTTGCTCGAAAGAAACTTTAAGATTAACAATCCTAAATAGGAGAGTCTTCTGCAAATTAATTCCATATCAGAAAATTACTATACCGCCATAAAATAGAGATATTCACACCATGAAATAGAAATAAACAGACAAAATAGATGTTAATTATTGCGTCCTAAATGGTACAAATAGTCAGTAAGAACATTAATGAAATTAACAGATCTTAAATCTCCTAGTGTTGGCGGGGAAAAAAAAGAAAACAGAACATAAAGAGTGTAATATTAATAACCATTCAGTTGGCCAAGCCACAATTGCAAAAATAAATATAGTAATTATGAATTGGCAAATTATACAGTTAACACATAAAAAATTCACAAGAGCCGTAAATTAAAAAACGAACATTAAAATGGAAGCTGCAGGAGGAGCGCAATGATTAAGACACACCAAAAAGAAAAAAAAAACATCAGTGTTCTATACAGCCTTGTCTTGGCAAGGCATAGTGAGCTCGGAAAGATATGTGGTGGAAGATCACCTACATCTGTATGGTCTTTTGGTTGAGTGTAGACTTGGCTCCGCTGTGCCTGCCCAATCTACCAGGTATATTTCACACAAGTCCCACCAAGAGAAACGAAAATGAGAGCCTAATTAATAGAGAAATACGAAATTTAATACAGAAATTGGGCCAGACGTCTACCACCAATCAAATGCCCCTGCATGACAGTCCAAATTACAGCAACAAGAGAGACAATTAAATAAGTTTTCGATGAGTCACTAGAGCAAATCAAGGAAACCTTTAATGTGGCCAGAATATAAACACTGTTCCTAATGCAGCTACCAAGCAGAAAGTTCGATTTCGAACCACAAAGTGTGCCAAACTTGCACCACATGGGCGAGCGGCAACCAAGTAGCCACCACACGGAATGGAGCACTAAACACCAATCTAATTTCGGTTGCCCTAACGAACCCCTGACTAACAGCAGATAGAAGATAACTTTTGAATAACATTACAGCCACATATGAGATATTAGTAATGAACGAAAAATAAAGGTATCACTGAGATAGACGTTAGACTAATTCAGATTATAAGGCTCCATTCCCACAAAAAAAAAAAAAATAAAGAAAGAAAAAAACTACAGAGAAGCATGGCAGCATGAATATGAAAGCGTATGAAAGTGTGTGTGGCCAGTAATAGTATTTGCAGGATCTGCAGGATCTGATGGGTTACAGCAGTCAACTACGAAGCTAACACCGCACTTCGCAAATAACACTTAGACTGGAGCATTAAATATAGAAACAAATTCAGGAGTTTTATGGGAGTGCTCACACAAGTTTACCGTCTAGAGACTGAAGCAGGATCAATGACCGGAAATTTGATATGGAACTGCACGTAAACCCTCAACAAACAACCAGAAACCTAGCAAGCCAAACAGTCACAGGACCGGATACAAGAAATGGAAATTATTCTATGGTTAATGCTGATGCTTGGCTCACTTGCATTTGATAACCAAAGCAAAATCGCAACAGACATATCTGTAAAACAATCCAGGAAGGGCAGCGTGGAGCCGACACACAACTTCAATACAGCAGTCTTCCATTGTCCTTTTCCATGTCCAGTCAGGCGCTGATGCACACAACACACTCCTTCCATTTCCCTACATGCCCAAAGGCTTGCAGCCAGCTGAAACTGAAGTAATAATGGTTTGCAATTCAGGGACCTGCTTGTGTATCTCTTCCTGGAATCGCTGCTATGCTCAGAATATGTACTGGCCATCAACTGCCAGCACACTGCTACTGACTTCGCTGCCTCGTTCCAACTCGGCTGCCTCACCGTAAGCAAACAGCTTCTCCTTCCCGGTCCCACTGTCAATGCCATCGCCTCTGATATCAACGCAGACCACTCCCTCCTAAGGCAAAGATGTTCTACTAAAGGCAGAGCCACGACCTAAGGTCGCGCCATGGTTCAGGCATATTTTGCGTGGCGGTTTGCGTAGTTCTCAAACTACTGTCTCCATGCTTATTTGATGATAACTCTCTCTCTCTCTCTCTCTAAGCATATACATTAGTGAAGCAACCTCATTCGCTACGGTCGCAGGTTCAAATCCTGCATTGGCCATGGATGTGTGTGACGTCCTTAGGTTAGTTAGGTTTAAGTAGTTCTAAGCTCTAGCCGACTGATGACCTCAGAAGTGAAGTCCTATAGTGCTCAGAGCCAACCTCATTCGAAAGAGTGTTACCAACAGCATCTGATGCCATGAGCATTCATAACTGATCCATTATGTCACTAGGATCGTCGTAACGTATATACTGTGGGAATCGATTGTTGGTTATTTCATGTTGAATGTCAATAGGATCACTGCTGCTATGTTCTGCATCTAATATATCTTTTATAATGGATTTGTATTTAGCACTACTTTGGCTTTTTAGTCTCCCATCAGCTTTCTTTTGCACATCTGTCAAATATGCTGATTCAACACACATTTCCAGTTCTTTAGCTGAATAATTCACGGTTTTGAGGGTCTTCGGAGAATAACGTTAAGCGGACACTGTGGTCTTTGAAACTCCCAATCATCGATCTGTATCGTGTTATCTATTAAACTTGTGCGCTGTGTGGCCAGCATATATGATTTCACCACGCAGGCGCCATATTTCCTTTCTATCCTAGCATCTTGGTAACAGTTAAAGAAATTGGCAATGACATCGTCACCAGTCTGTAATTTTGCCGAGTGTTATTCAGGAACTGACTTAAAGGTTTGCTCCTGCTCCAAATGTCCTAATCTTTGCAGCTGTAATTTCTCTCGAACGTCCTTCTGTGCCTTAGTGACTTTCTGATTAGTTGACATCTTTTTATATACTAATCAGAGTTCTGTCCCAGGTATAGTATTTATATTTCTTGTCCACCTTGTTATCAATTACATCAGTCTTTACAGTGAAGTCGTTTATTTTATTTTCAGTTTCATTAACCCCATTTTTTAATGTGTTGATCACACTCAAAATAGCCCAATTATACGTCTTTAGTTTCTCTCTAGTTTCTTGTGTACAACTTTTCATTGAACAGTCTAAATCTTCGCATCCATGTACATGCCAATGTTCAGTCTTTGTACACCCACCCCGTCATGGCAAGTACCTGACATGCATGCAAATTTGTTCGTGGTGTGTTGTATTCTGGTGTACTCACTTCTTTTCGTAGTATATATGTAGAAATTTTTAGAAGCTTGGTCTATACCTACCACCATTCTGATTCCTTATTTCATCGATAACAGCTTTAATGTATGATTAAATGATGATGGCATCCTCTTGGGTAAAATATTCCGGAGGTAAAATAGTCCCCCATTCGGATCACCGGGCGGGGACTACTCAAGAGAAAGTCGTTACCGGAGAAAGAAAACTGGCGTTCTACGGATCGGAGCGTGGAATGTCAGATCCCTTAATCGGGCAGGTAGGTTAGAAAATTTAAAAAGGGAAATGGATAGGTTAAAGTTAGATATACTGGGAATTAGTGAAGTTCGGTGGCAGGAGGAACAAGACTTCTGGTCAGGTGACTACAGGGTTATAAACACAAAATCAAATAGGGGTAATGCAGGATTAGGTTTAATAATGAATAGGAAAATAGGAATGTGGGTAAGCTACAACAAACAGCATAGTGAACGCATTATTGTAGCCAAGATAGATACGAAGTCCACGTCTACTATAGTAGTACAAGTTTATATGCCAACTAGCTCTGCAGATGACGAAGAAATTTAAGAAATGTATGATGAAATAAAAGAAATTATTCAGATAGTGAAGGGAGACGAAAATTTAATAGTCATGGGTGACTGGAATTCGAGTGTAGGAAAAGGGAGAGAAGGAAACATAGTAGGTGAATATAGATTGGGGCTAAGAAATGAAAGAGGAAGCCGCCTAGTAGAATTTTGCACAGAGCACAACTTGATCATAGCTAACACTTGGTTTAAGAATCATGAAAGAAGGATGTATACATGGAAGAACCCTGGAGATAGTAAAAGGTATCAGATTATATAATGGTAAGACAGAGATTTAGGAACCAGGTTTTAAATTGTAAGACATTTTCAGGGGCAGATGCGGACTCTGACCACAATCTATTGGTAATGACCTGTAGATTAAAACTGAAGAAACTGCAAAAAGGTGGGAATTTAAGGATATGGGACCTGGATAAACAGAAAGAACCAGAGGCTGTACAGAGTTTCAGGGAGAGCATAAGGGAACAATTGACAGGAATAGGGGAAAGAAATACAGTAGAAGAAGAATGGGTAGTTTGAGGGATGAAGTAGTGAAAGCAGCAGAGGATCAAGTAGGTAAAAGGACAAGAGCTAGTAGAAATCCATGGGTAACAGAATAAATATTGAATTTAATTGATGAAAGGAGAAAATATAAAAATGCAGTAAATGAAGCAGGCAAAAAGAAATACAATCGTCTCAAAAATGAAATCGACAGGAAGTGCAAAATGGGTAAGCAGGGATGGCTAAAGGACAAATGTAAGGATGTAGGAACTTATCGCACTAGGGGTAAGATAGATACTGCCTATCAAAGAATTAAAGAGACCTTTGGAGATAAGAGAACCACTTGTATAAACATCAAGAGCTCAGATGGAAACCCAGTTCTAAGGAAAGAAGGGAAAGCAGAAAGGTGGAAGGAGTATATAGATGATCTATACAAGGGCGATGTACCTGAGGACAATATTATCGAAATGGAAGAGGATGTAGATGAAGATGAAACGGGAGATATGATATTGCGTGAAGAGTTTGACAGAGCTCTGAAACACCTGAGTCGAAACAAGGCCCCCGAAGTAGACATCATTCCATTGGAACTACTGACGGCTTTGGGAGAGCCAGTCCTGACAAAACTCTACCATATGGTGAGCAAAATGTATGAAACAGGCGAAATACCCTCAGACTTCAAGAAGAATATAATAATTCCAATCCCGAAGAAAGCAGGTGCTGACAGATGTGAAAATTACCGAACTATCAGTGTAATAAGCCACAGCTGCAAAATACTAAAACGCATTCTTTACAGACGAATGGAAATACTAGTAGAAGCCGACCTCGGGGAAACACTGGAACACGTGAGGCAATACTGACCTTACTACTTATATTAGAAGAAAGATTAAGGAAAGGCAAACCTATGTTTCTATCATTTGTAGACTTAGAGAAAGTTTTTGACAATGTTGACTGGAATACTCTCTTTCAAATTCTAAAGGTGTCAGGGCTAAAATACAGGGAGCGAAAGGTTATTTACAATTTGTACAGAAACCAGATGGCAGTTATAAGGGTCGAGGGACATGAAAGGGAAGCAGTGGTTGGGAATGGAGTGAGACAGGGTTGTAGCCTCTCCCCGATGTTATTCAATCTGTGTATTGAGCAAGCAGTAAAGGAAACAAATGAAAAATTCGGAGTAGGTATTAAAATCCATGGAGAAGAAATAAAAAATTTGAGGTTCGCCGATGACATTGTAATTCTGTAGGAGACAGCAAAGGACTTGGAAGAGCAGTTGAATGGAATGGACAGTGTCTTGAAAGGAGGATATAAGATGAACACCAACAAAAGCAAAACGAGGATAATGGAATGTAGTCGAATTAAGTCGGGTGATGCTGAGGGAATTAGATTAGGAAATGAGACACTTAAAGTAGTAAAGGAGTTTTACTATTTGGGGAGCAAAATAACTGATGATGGTCGAAGTAGAGAGGATAAAAAATGTAGACTGGCAATGGCAAGGAAAGCGTTTCTGAAGAAGAGAAATTTGTTAACATTGAGTATTGATTTAAGAGTTAGGAAGTCGTTTCTGAATGTATTTGTATGGAGTGTAGCCATGTATGGAAGCGAAACATGGACGATAAATAGTTTGAACAGGAAGAGAATAGAGGCTTTCGAAATGTGGTGCTACAGAAGAATGCTGAAGATTAGATGGGTAGATCACGTAACTAATGAGGAAGTATTGAATAGGATTGGAGAGAAGAGAAGTTTGTGGCACAACTTGACTAGAAGAAGGGATCGGTTGGTAGGACATGTTCTGGGGCATCAAGGGATCACCAATTTAGTATTGGAGGGCAGCGTGGAAGGTAAAAATCGTAGAGGGAGACGAAGAGATGAATACACTAAGCAAATTCAGAAGGATGTAGGTTGCAGTAGGTACAGGGAGATGAAGAAGCTTGCACAGGATAGAGTAGCATGGAGAGCTGCATCAAACCAGTCTCAGGACTGAAGACCACAACAACAACAACAACCACAACGAAAAACCCATACTGAGTGCCGCTAATCCTAACCCCGGTAATCCGAACGTTCTGTTAATCCGAACATGAAAAATGTTAGTCTAAGTATGGAAAACTGTCCTGTAAACCGCTGTACATACACACTATTTTAATGTACATAGTACCGTGATCATGTATTAGAAAAATTGGCAAGAAAACATTAGGTTTAAACAATGCATAACAATGAAAGATAAACTTACTAAATACAGCGGATATTATCCCTACTTTTTAGATGAGAAAAACTCAATCATTGTTTTTCGGAGTAATGAAGACAGTCTTTTGTATGACTCATAGTTGCACCATCTCTCATAAACATCAAATCAGCAGGTGTATCAGTGGGCTATTGCTCCAGATAACGTAGCGCGAGGTCAAGGGCTACTGTTGCGTCACTGTGTGGTACCAACTCTCCTTTGTCGCTTTCAGGCTAATTGTCACATGCGTCATAGCAGTTCACTTGTTCCTCATATGGAGTGACAGTAGCAACTAGATCAGCGTCAGTAAGGTTCTCTACACGTGCCACATCCGTTGCCATCCACTCATCTACATCTCCTTCACTAGCTTCTTCACATCCAGGGATTGCCTATATCATTTGTAGTAGATTTTCCTCTTCATTTTCAACTAGGGTGTCCTGAAATTCAAGATATGTCCACAGTTTTCTCCCCGATTTTCTCAGAGTATTGTCTGAAATCTCCTGCCACGTCTCAGCGGCCAAATAAACAACACCCTTCACATTGGTCTTTTTTATTTTGTCCACTTAAGGAATGCTATCATCTTAGACCAGAATTCTTAAAAATTGTTTTCTGTATGTCAGTTATAATGTTTGCAATACGCCCTGGTCCATGGGTTGTAGAAGTGGAGTAACATTCGGCGGCAAAAACTTCGCCCCAATTTCTCCATCACATAATTCCTCAGTGCTGGGTGGACATGGCGCGTTGTCAACCAAGAGGACTGCACGGGCAGACAAATGATTTTCCTTAGAAAACCGTCGAACATAGGGAACAAAATGGCTGTGAAAACATTCTTTAAACAGCTTACCATTCATCCATGCTTTTTTCTGGTTGCGGTAATATAGGGGCAGGGACTTCATGTTGCAGTTTTTAAAAGCTCCGGGCGTAGCAGATGTGCCGATCACCATTAAAGACAGCTAGTGATTACCAGCAGCGTTGGTGCACGCTAGTAAAATCGCACGATCTTTGAACATTGTAAAACCAGGAGCAATTTCTTGTGCTTTTGATGCCAGGCTTTTTGTTGGCAATGCCCTGAAATTTAGGACAGTCTCGTCAGCGTTATAAATTTCTTGAGGAGAATATTTTCCCTCTCTTATCATTTTTTCAAACTCATCCAAAACTCCAGCAATTGTTAGCTAACAGATTCCACGACGTTTTTTGAATCTGTCCAACCAACCCGTACTCGCACTAAAAGACTCATCACCACTCATTAACTTGTTCAGGTAAACAGCCTTCTCCTGAACCAGTGCTCCACTCAAAGGAGGTCCCCTTTCTCTTTCCTGTGTAAACCAAAAGAAAAGAGCTTCATCCACTTTTCGTACTGGGGTTGTTTCAAAGTCTGCCGAATTTCCAGTGTTTTTCCCGAAGACGTTGCACAGGACTGTTCAAGCTTCACTCAGTTCTTCTTCCAATCACAAATGATTTTTTTACCAACACCCTGTTCCGTTGCCAGTTTAGATACATTCTCACCATCTATCAGCTTTTCGTGTGTATCATACTACCATGTAATTTCTTCTTTAAAAGTTCGTATTTGGGCAGAACCAACATTTTTAAAAATACACAAGCATGCTCAGAGTTGACTTCATCTAGATGTGTTAGAAGCGACGTACCTTAGCCGGAAGGCAGCTGGATGGACCCACAATTATCGCTCGTGTATTGTCAGTAAGGAGTATCGCAGTCCACTTGTTGTGGTCTTCTATTCCGTCACAGGACCAGTCCTTGTGATGAGGATGCATTACCCACTCTGCCATGATGGCAGCTATATCAGGTATTGGTGTGCATTTATATAAAGAATATAAACTTTTAATAATATGTGTAGCCACTATAACACAATCAGTAAATAGCACCATACCGACTCAGCAACATGTCTGCCTGATAATTAGAGGGTTATGACGTAAAAGAACAAAAATTTACGATAGTATATTATTTCTTTATTCTCACATCAGCAACGGTGCCCAGGCTTCATTATGTCAGAAAAATCCACTGGTTCATTTTTCGCAGCAGCACAGTACTTCCCAAACAACTGTTTCTTTCACACACTAAATTCTGTTCATATTTCCCTCAAATTGATAGGAGCATCACAAAATTCGGGTATAGTGTACGAAGATTTAGTGTGGATGGACTTCAGGCCTACTGAAGCAATACTAATTGACTTTGGCACAATACCAATAAATGACGTGAAGCACTCTTCTAAATTATACACACGTACAATATGCACACAAAGATAATAAAAACGTCAATTTATACAGCTTGAATACATGGTAGGCAGCTTTCCAGTCTCTGTGATGTAAGGGATATTCCAAACAAGTTCGTAACTGTAGAGTGCGTTAAATAAACAGATAGAACCCAGACTTCATCCAGACTGCTCCTTCATGGTACATTGATGTGACAAGTAGCATCAGACCAGCACAGTAAATGTCCATCAGAGAAAGAGATGGGTAGTTACTTTAGGATTGATGTAAGTCATAGCCTGACTTTAACACTCTTTATTACACTCTCAATCTCCATCACCACATGCCAATCACTTTCCGCATTTGTACCTATATTCAGACGCTTTGATCCACTAGCACCTGAATTATATGCACATACGTTAGACATAGAAGTGAATAGTAATAGCACACTGGGAGCAATTGATATCTTCTCATCCATTACATCCACACTCTGTCCTTGAAGTATCACAAGAACATTCCATGACCCAGTGGATAGTGCATTTGTTCAAATGGAGTAGAGCTCTGTGCGATGCTGTCTGAGACCCCTGGTGTAATTCTGCCAGTCATGGATACGTATATCTATGCTCTGCTATTGTGTGTCTTCATCACACAAACAGGTAAGTGACATAGACATTGTCGTACACCAACATTCTGACCCATTCTGACAAGCCAAAAGTCACCTCTACAGGTATCAGCCAGTTGGAGATCCTCACAACAGGTCTCACTAAGTTGGAGATATCTGCACTCCTGAACGAAGAAGAAGCATTACGCGTGATTATAATAGCAACAACTATAGGCAGATATGTAACATTGTTAACTAAAGGGTACTTACTCTTTCACTTTTTTCTATTCTAATGAGTAGGACTGGATGATCTCGGTTGCTGCTGTTGACACTTTACGGTCTTTGCACTGACTGACTGCATCTAAGTCCACTGAGCTATGTTCCCTGATGTCACAACCATGTGACCCGATTAGGTGCTGCCAGATCAAATTTCTCATACTATGGTGTTAATATTGTAAACTAGACCAGTCAGTTCCACACATCAAGTGGAACGAGCAAGACGATTTTAGGAATTATTTTCCAGCAGGATAACACCACCATGTCTAAAAAAAAAGAGTAAAATCCCATGCAGATGTTTCAGGAATCCCTTCTCTCTTCGTTGGTGTCTTCCAAGTGTGCAGGTGTTGCTGAAATTCCTTCACTCTTTGTCTGTATTTCGGAAAGCACTGGTGAGGGCATTATGAGCAGCCAATCAACAGCAAGCATCTGACAAAGCCAGTCCTGGGGAAAACGCAATTATGGAAGCTCACAAGCATGTGGAATGCACAGGTTTGCAGGCAGCTGTTTTCCTGTTGTTCACATCGGGCAGGGAGCACTTTGGCGTTTCCCACAAGTTCTGGAGCCCATCGATGGAGCAAGTTGCCACCAGCACATATTTCCTTGTGACTATATGACATGCAGCAGGTGTTTGATGTGGTTCGCATGAACAATAGGCGTCTTGCCTCGGCCGGTAGCCAATGCAAGTCTTCACGATTTCTTATAGCACTCTTCGGGCTGGTAGGTTAGCCTGTGGTACAATAAGATACACACTACAACACAGGCCTTCCAAGGTCACGACTAATGGCGCACAGGCCTCAGTTGACAAGGCAACTGCTAGATGTCTCTGGCAGGCAGTCTCAGTTGGCCCTATATGGCGAGAGACTGCCACTTAATGCACTAGATGTCCACACATTCCCTGCATAGTGCTGTGGCCTCATTCAGTAGCTGGTTGTGGTAATGAGTAAGGGAGAACTGCATGCTCTGCTGGGTCCCACAGAAAGTGCAATTATTATGTACAATCTTTAGACTCCGTTTGCAGTATGTAGGTGTGTCTAGGTGATGTTTCTGACGATCCATTTTCTGCAATTTGTTTAGCACTGTGTGTTGAATCTTCAGCCATGTATCTAGATGTTAACGATTTTTTAAAAGGGTTAGTATTGATGATTTGTGCAGTGTCATTACATAATCACAGTGTGTAGTTGTCGATACTCCACGAGGGTAATACTTGCATCTTCCAAAAATGATGAAGCAAAGAGATCCTTCCATACCAACATGTTTGTAAACTGAATTTTTATAAATGTAGAATATTTAATTATTGTTGTGGTGTCCTCTGTAATGTAACTTACATTTACGTTTTGAGCAAAAAATTTGAATTTAGCGCGAAAACTTGAATTTCCTGACAACATTTGAACTTGGGGGATGGGAGGGAAGGGGCAAAGTGTGAGGAGGGTGAGAGTGGAGAAAGATTTTCCAGTCAAAGGGGGAGTTCACCACTGAGAAATGGCTTTGCCCCACCGCTTAAATATGCTGATAGAATTTTAACTTCACATTTCAGATTTATAGCTGGGCGTGCTAAAGAAATCTTTGATTGAAATTCTTACTTGAAGCCGGTTTTAACTCAATAATTGCCTTAAGGAATGCTGTGTTATGTTCTTATAATGTGTTTTGGTTCATCTGCTAAATAAAATATTTAGCCCGTGCGTTATTCTACATTATAATGCACTCGTGTTTTGGTGAGGTCATTTGAAAGACGTTTTATTGACCATTATTCAAATGGTTTTGAGCATTTGCTTAACCCATAAATCGCTAATTGTGCAATTCGTGTGAACTGGATCTGCAGTAGCAATATTTCATTGTAGTGGTATGGGCAGATCAGTCTTTTCTGCGCTTCAATCTGTTGAACTTGTGTATTTGCGTACTTTGTATGTTGTACAGTCTACGTATTTACATAAAATGATGAAGATTTTTTGGCTTACTGCTTTCTGACTGTCACATAATTACATATATTGGCTCAATCTAATAGAAGAATTGTTTGTACTGGGGTATGTGAATGTGTGTGTTTTTTATAACTGATTTGTGGTTGAATTATTTCAAAAGTTTGGTGCACTCCATGTGGCAAGATACCTGTGTCTTATTTTTCTGCAGGTTTTGAAGCTCGCTGTCGCAACTTGTAAGTAATTACCTTGTGCGAAATATTATAGTCCGTAACTGAAGTAAATTTAAAAGTATCTTTGCTTGGAACTGATCTTTGAAATCAGTTATGTACTAGAAAATGGGTTTATGTTCCCAAACGTGTGTTCTGCAGCAATAACAAAATTTTTCAAACAAGCTAAATAAATGAGTTTGTTTAGTTAAGGCAATATACAACGTTTCACCAAGACCCACAGCTGAATCTAATAAAATTAATAAAAATAATTATTTAAGTAAATGTAAAAAGTATAAAAAGATATCTCGCAGCCCTGTACAGATTCCTCACTCCATATAGATACGGCTGTGATAGTTTCGTATCACATACCTTTCTTGCATTAGACCTGGTCATATCTTTGACGAACTCTTTTTGTAATGGTTTTCCATAGACATCTTTTCGTTGTCGCCTATAAATTGCGTTGGCTTTGGCTGAGCCTGACGGTATCAGTAACCAAACTACTAGATTTCGAATATTGTGCGGACTGTTTAACCAAATAGTCTAAATGGTGCTTTTAGGTCACAGTAAGGCATGCTACAAAATTTGCCACACATTGATTCCAATTACTGGGGGTACTAAAGCGTGACCCCTTGCTTGTACTAGTTGGCATCATTAGCCTAATTATAACTGAAGAAGCGTGTAAGTGATTGATTTACAAATCCGATGCTGCAGTCAGCCTAATGTGTTGATTCTAGTTCACCAACAAAGGCATATGTGGTCGAATTGCCATTTACGATTTCCTGTTGATGTCATGAGGTTCAATAATATCAGCTTCAAAAACATCAAGCTGAAATCATAGCGTACAAAACGATGGAGTTGTGACGTTTGTACAGTTAACACAAGAACGCAGATGTTAATTATACTACCAACAACTATTAACATTGTACCATTGCATCATTGCAGCATTAAAATATCTTAAGTATCTTGATATCTCATTGTTATTAACGTAGGCAACTCGGACCATCCCAGCCAGCGGTCTGGCTTACTTGTTACGTGTGGTACCAATTTCCACAACTCTTGTTAAATGAATGGATATGGAAGTCAGGATCTAACATAAATAATTGTGAAAGGTTTGTTGCTGGTATGTCCCGCATAACTTCTTTCGATTGTAATTGAGTTATACCTCCCGGCAGAGCCAAAGTAGGAGCAATTCTTTAATCATTGTGATAGTAAATGAGCTTTCGGCTGGTAGCTAGATCTATATGGCGAGCCTGATTCAGGCTTCTCAGAGAGCGCCGAATGGCGTGGGAAAACTCATATCTGCGGGATCCATAACTGGGTGGCGAATCGCGAGGGCAGTCTCTTTCTTTTGTGTCGCTTCACAAAGGGGTGCTCGTTTAGTTTACATTTGCAGTGTCTGTGGGGATGAAGGCTTCAAAGAACAGATATTACTTACACTCCGAGGGGTTTTCAGAGAACGGCCACTGTGTCACGTACCAATGCAAGACACGTATTCCTCTCGTGTGCTTGGAAACTTGTCGGTTACCAATCTGGGAATTGTTTGTGTATGGATTCATCACGACGCAACGGCGCTATCTCACAAGTTTCTCCTTTTCTTTGTAGAAACACTGTCTCGGTTATGCCTTCAGCAGTTTGAAGTGAGGAATGCAATCCTCACCCTGCCAAAGCCATTTCTCAGGACAAGGAGGTGGCGGCCACGAAGCGTCATGAAGCGTCGGCTGACACATGAATGAAGCGACTAGACGATGGTTTCTTAATGCAGGTATGTCACGACGGACTGAAGCCACGCCAACTGTTAAACAGCTCCCCCCCCCCCCCCCCCTTCACTTTCTCGCTCTCCTTTTTTTTTATAGGAACTTCCAGTTAGAAATATTCGAAATTTTCTTCAGAGAGGTTTTCGATCCCTCCTCACTCACTGGCTGCCCGGTAGTTACGTGTTTTGACTGGCTGAGAAGTGTGTTAGATCGGCGGCGTTTCACTGAGCGCTCAGGTGGGTAGAAGCGCAAAGTTTCTGAATCACTTTGACTCAGATATCACACTGCAAAGATCTCAGACAATTCAAATTTGGTATCAGGACTAATGGAAGCGGATATTTCGACTCTGGAGGCGACGGGCGCTGATGATCTGACTCAGGGTTGCGATTCCAACCAGGTCAGAAGCTGCCTGGACAATGGTAACTAAGTGCGAGAGGGGCGGTTAATGCCTTCAGGATCCGAATTTGGATTTGGTAAACGCTGCTCCACTTGATAGGGTGCAAGTTTGAGTAGGCGTTCGTAATACTGAATAGATTTAATGAAACGAGTGATTTATTCAGTCCCCTTGCTCGATTCGTGTTTGGATGTCATGTTAGTAAAGCGTGTGCACACGTTTCTGCAAGCTTTCTCACATGGTGTGAAGAGCATGCCGTTAATTTCTTGCATGTCTTATTAACATCCGCTTCAGATAAAGTGATTCATGCAAGTGTTTCTGCAACATAGGTGAATGCGAACGTGGCCGATATACCCAAAGCTACTACCTTCCATTCTTGTGTTAAGCGTTTTCCTGTGATATACCCATAACCATTTAATGTATTATCCAACTAGTCATTTCCCATGTTCATTAATGGTTTTGGTTCTCTGCCTTATGTGGATATCCCGTAGATTTTTTTTTCCATTCATGTGTTCTGATTCTCCGTAGTCCAGACGGGATCAGGCGTTAAACCGACCAGTTAACTAGATGCCCACTTCGACCTCTTGCATAATATGGCGGCGCTACTCAGGATTCGCGTAAATGAGTTCTTCTGATATCCAGAAAAAATTTGCGTGATTAGTCGATACGACTATCAGAAATATTCTGAAATCAATGAGCAGTTTGTATTCGGACAAATAGCGTGAAAATTGTCATCCTTTTTTTCGCCCCTCTTACTGCTTATATCAATGTGTTTCATTTGTTCCGATTCTTTATCTTCGGCTGTTCCCTGTTGAGCCTGTTGTTTCAGGGCGTTGCTAAATTAGCCTTGAAACCTTTATTACGGTATTTGTATAAACGTGTTGTGAATTTATATGGGTACGAGCTGCTGGGCAAGTAGAACATTTTACCAGTTGCAGTATTTCTTAGTGTGGCTGTTTTCTTCCTTCTTCTGGCACCTTGAGTTGTGCTTCTAAATATAAAATGGTGGATACTCGGCCGACGCGTAGTTCTCAAAATTATGATCTTGGGACATAATTGCAGAAGAAGCGTTGGGGGGTAAGATAAATAGCGGACGTTGAAGAGCTGTTGGAAATGCATAAGTTCGGGTTCGGGAATAGAGCAGCACCAGAAAAACTTACCGAACTGAGAAGAGCTGTTGGTAACCAACGGAAGAAGTTTCGTGAAAACTGTAAGGAAAATACCGGTCTAATTTTACCGGAGAGTGAAACTGATGTTGAAGTAGAAACGTACATAAGGCGGTAACTGTGCCCAAAGAACTTTCCTGCCAAGCACCAGAGAAAGAGTACAAACTGTCAAATGTTGAAAATAGTGGGCGTGTTTGTAATTTAGCAGAATAAATTAATTGAAAATCTAAAAAGCAGGAAAGGAGGGTATCGGTAATTTCTCAGGTAAGAAGAGTGTGCATAATATAACAGACAGAGAGGTATTCCACTCTGAAAGTGTCACAGTATCCTAGCACAGGAATTCCACTGTTGCTCATTCTAGGTCAAAGTAACCTAGCAATTTATCTGTGGTTGGGAGTCGTGATATCAATACTCAAAGGAACCGATCGCCTACTGCTTCGACGACAGAACTTTCTTGTGGTCAACGAAAGCTCGAAGGCCTAGTGTAGTGCATAAACAAGAGAATGGATCTGGTGTTAATGACTTAACAGGGAGAATTGCAGAGGGCAATGTGAGCAAGGATTAAGAGGACATTTGCATTGAGGAAGAAGTGTGGATCCACTTGGACAAGAATAGTGAAAATGAAAAAAGGATGAGGGCCCTAAATGAGACGTTCAGTTCTAAAGATCATAGATTAGAGGACAGGATTTCATTTGCTGCTAGTGCAAGCGATATCCGTTGAAACTAGAGAAAAAGTGAAACAAGTGAATTTTAAATCTACTTTTACATAATGGCTGATGGAGAAAATAACGAGTTGATATTGCAGCCGAGACAACTAGTAGTCGTTAGGAACTTACTGCACATTCTTGCTCTTAAATTAAATCTTTGACAGCTTGCAACATATAATACGAAATGGTGAAAATTAGTCACAGTGTTAGTTTCACGTGTCTGTTAAACAACTTTCAGCATTCATGAAAAATAAGCTTGGAGGACAACAGAAAATTATGAAAAACTAAGTGAATGACCAGATATTACTGCTGTAATAAAAATGTATCATTAGGCTACTGTGGCATCTATAGAGGACCTTCGTCCACAGTAATTTTAGCTCGTACCAGCATGTTCTATGGCAGAGACCAAGCAAATATAGAGCACTTGACACTCGACAAATCAGAAAGACTAATTTAAATTCTATAGGTACGTAGAGTATTTACACCCAGTCACAAGTAACCAAAGAATTACAAGTCACTCGATGGCATAAGAAACTCAAAACAGTCTACTGTGCCTGTCAAAAAGACGAATCACCCAGTAGGAGGGAAAGAAACGAAATAAAACTTCACGGCTGGAGAGGTAATGTGATATTAGTCCAGTGACTCCAATATCGAGTCAAATTTATAATGGACTTGACAGAATAAGTCCACTTATCGGTATACATTGCACACGCTCTGACCTGGATGTATGCATTAATTCGATTGGGAAGGTTACATCTTTTCTTGAAGGAAGGTAGCCCAAGTGTTGCAACTCGTCCTTGATATCCTATAAACTGGCGCTTTGACACGGTTGATGTCCGAACTGGTTGGGAACAGATGTGGATGTCTTTCTCACGATGGGTCTACCTCAACGTCATACAGCTAGTTTATAGAGGCACGGACGCGTGTGACGCATGGTACCACGAGACAGCCGAATGAGAGATAGCGTATTATGTATAAATTGCGCCGGCGGAGTGCCCTCAGTCAGTACCAGGCGTCACCTGAGATCCTACTCGACAGCTCCCAAAACTATGTGGCCAAGAGTAGCGCTACCGTGACTTTTCGAAACACTGGAAGAACGAGGCCTGTCAGCAGTTTGCCTCCATGTTCGCCGACGGTGGTCTTCTGAGGTAGTGTAGAACCACGACTTATCCCTGAACACAGAGCTATGTTATTCATCAAAGGACATGCTTCCCGGCCACGGCACCAGTCAAAACGCAGCCGTTTGTGCTGTTTTAACGGCAACGGTCACTCGAGCTGCTGCTGGTCTCCCACCAATAGTGCGGTAAGAACCAGAATTCCGCAGGGATCCATTAGTTGTTCTGTGATGGCAGGAGTTACCATGAGCTTGATGCACAATATTACGATTCTCCTTTGTGATGGTCAGACTTTTTCGACTATAAACTTGACGACGAGTATGCGTGCCGTCACGTATTCAGCATCGCTGTGTTGAGTTGCGATTGTACCTGTTAGTTACAGGTTACAGTACGCTTGTTCGCCCAATGCTTGAATACTGCTCAGCAGTGTGGGATCCGCACCAGGTAGGGTTGATAGAAGAGACAGAGAAGATCCAACGGAGAGCAGCGCGCTTCGTTACAGGATCATTTAGTAATTGCGAAAGCGTTACGGAGATGATAGATAAACTCCAGTGGAAGACTCTGCAGGAGAGACGCTCAGTAGCTCGGTACGGGCTTTTGTTAAAGTTTCGAGACCATACCTTTACCGAAGAGTCAAGCAGTATATTGCTCCCTCCTACGTATATCTCGCGAAGAGACCATGAGGATAAAATCAGAGAGATTAGAGCCCACACAGAAGCATACCGACAATCCTTCTTTCCACGTACAATACGAGACTGGAATAGAAGGGAGAACCGATAGAGGTACTCAGGGTACCCTCCGCCACACACCGTCAGGTGGCTTGCGGAGTATGGATGTAGATGTAGATGTAGATGAAGAAAGATTTACTGTAAAGGACTGCAAGGGTCAATATGATGTATATACTGGAAGGCAAAAAGAATATAAATATTGAACATTGTTATCATTTTTGAAGAGAAGAAGTTTGCGGTAAGCCTGGTGCTCTGCGCAGCTAGTCTGTGTGAATGATTATTGTCAGTTAGTTAACTTGCTCAGAACCGGGAGAAAGACCACCCCACTTCCCTGAGTCATGGGTTAAGTTATGAGCTGATTAGGGATATCTGCTTTTTTATAGAAATTCTCTATTAACGTTGTAACCTTTTCAAATTATTGTTCACTTTGTTAAGCAAAGTATTGTTGAGACCAATATTATTTGCGAGGGTCACGCGACGTTGCTGTCTGTCTGAGTAGCACTTCATTCTAAAATCGTTGTCTTGGAGTATCACTTTATAGAAATAGTTACTCTTCTTACCCAATGTTAAAGAAGGCTTATCATTACGCATTACCTCAATGCACCGTGTAGCATGCAAGAGTTTGACTATTGTTTGGAAATTTTATTTTAAAAGATATGGATATCTTCCATTGCCGCTGGCTGTTTGATATTTGCTGTTGTGCTTTCGAGAAATCTGCAACGATGTTATCAAGACACAAGGCAAGCGAAAATTTTGATTAGGGCCTGATATTGTTTTACTTCGGTTGCTCATTTAGTTTACAACAAGTTGTATTCAGACCAGTTACAGTCCAATTCAAATTAGGTTCCGTTTAGTCCAAGATTAGCATACGAGTTTATGTTGGATAACAGTTTGTGGATACTTAGTTTTGGTAGCACGTGTTTTTTTTATAGAGCGTTACATGAATATGGAATAAATTTCATAAAGAAATATATGGCGGGGAGGTTACAATACCACCGTACCGAACGATTCGACCAGCTGGCCAAATGGAGACCTTTAATCAGGCACCTTTCAAGCTCTATCAGTTGTAGATAAAACTGTCTCACAAGAGTATGCCACATCTCCGTGTCCTTCACTCAACATCTCACGCTGTTCACACCCTTTACACAATCTACCAGGCCTTGTCACAGAGAATTACAACTGCAATCGTTTGTTTACCCGCTGATAGTGTTGCGTAGTTGTTACATTGACATCCGGACATGTCTTACGGGTGATTCAGTTCTTTTATTACCCATTGTCTTTCGGAGAGCACTCTGCATGAAGATACCAGTAATGCCGGTATTTACTGGATTAAAAGGAGATTTCATAGCACAAGACAATCTGGCACGTGCTTCGCGGCATATCAAGCAACATTTAAAATTGATTTACATTTTATGAATAAGCAGAAAGTGTCATTAACTGTCAGCAAGAAAGCGATCGAAGTACTTCAAAATAAATTACTGAGTATGAAGCACAGCTGGGACCAAGTTGCATCATCTAATTCTTGGAAGAGCCTCTGTTCAAGAACACAGTATAGCGTGATAACGTCGATAACTTGTACGTTGCGACGATCGATCGTTATCGTACAGACGAAAGTTTGCTGAAATATGCAAGTGGCTGTGTTACTTATTCTTACATGCAGGTAACTGTATGCTATTAAGACAAAATGGAAAACCAACCGACTTTCTAAGTGACAGAAGTCACTGGAATGTGGTCATCTCGAGAGAGAGAGTCAAAGTATCTCAAGTATTCGATAGCAATAGTGCTCAAAGCAGAAACAGCAGACACAAGTTGTGATAAGAGGGCTTCACAGATTACTGATACAGAGTCAACTAGTTTTCACTTTCCCAAGTCAACAAAACCACCCAAGCGCAAATGGGACTGTAACGAGATATGATAGAGAAAATACGACATTAGTAGTATAAAAATCTAGTCATCATCTCAGTTTTCAAATCCAGACTCAATTCTTCAATTGAAACAATGCCGATTCACTATCATGACAAGAGTTGGCATGAAATAGCGACTTTGCATAGCATTTGACGTAGACGTTCCCATCTTCTGTTCTTCATGATCTCCTCCTCTCCACCAAACTTTTAATTTTACATACCTCCCACTCGCTCCCCTGCCCTTGCCAATCATACGCCATGCCCTTTTTTTGGAAATCGATCAGTCAGAGGGCGTTGAATGGAATGGACAGTGTCTTGAAAAGAGGATATAAGATGAAAATCAACAAAAGCAAAATGAGGACACTGGAATATAGTAGAATTAAGTCGGGTGATGCTGAGGGAATTAGATTAGGAAATGAGACACTTAAAGTAGTAAAGGAGTTATGCTATTTGGGGAGCAAAATAACTGATGATGGTCGAAGTAGAGAGGATATAAAATGTAGACTGGCAATGGCAAGGAAAGCGTTTCTGAAGAAGAGAAATTTGTTAACATCGAGTATAGATTTAAGTTTCAGGAAGTCTTTTCTGAAAGTATTGGTATTGAGTGTAGCCATGTATGGAAGTGAAACATGGACGGTAAATAGTTTGGACAAGAAGAGAATAGAAGCTTTAGAAATGTGGTGCTACAGAAGAATGCTGAAGATTAGATGGGTAGATCATATAACTAATGAGGAAGTACTGAACAGGATTGGGGAGAAGAGAAGTTTGTGGCACAACTTGACCAGAAGAAGGGATCGGTTGGTAGGACATGTTCTGAGGCATCAAGGGATCACCAATTTAGTATTGGAGGGCAGCGTGGAGGGGAGACCAAGATATAAATACACTAAGCAGATTCAGAAGGATGTAGGTTGCAGTAGGTACTGGGAGATGAAGAAGCTTGCACAGGGTAGAGTAGCATGGAGAGCTGCATCAAACCAGTCTCAGGGCTGAAGACCATAACAATAACAACAACAGAGGGCG